>NC_091951.1:168732729-169032729 GCF_031021105.1 Erythrolamprus reginae | reverse complement strand
CAGATATGGAGCAGAAATAGCAAAGCTCGTCCCTGTACGTATGGGGTGAAATTGTCATCAATAAACAAACAATAGTCCTGATCTCAACTGGACAAGAGAAGTAGCAAAGCTCGTGACATGGTGTCTACATATGGATAGGGAAAAAAACCCACCCTAGCAAAATGTAGTGGCTGGTGTATTAGGAAGCTAACAGTAGAGAAAATACTTCTCAATGGAGGTTGTGCTACCCCAGACAGAGCTAACTTGCAGTCTGAAGGGTTTTTGGGATCCTCCAAGTAATAAATAATAGCCAAGGCTTTTGCGTAATTGTATTTAATGCATCAACTGTGGTCATTCTTGAATAAGGAGGCATAGTGCCTTATTCAGTCCTGCCCTTGTCATCATCTATCTAGCTTATTTGCAATGATTTCTAGATAGGCTGCCCAGCTGTCTATCCAGTATGAGCTGGAAGAGAAGGCTCCTAGGTTTCTTCTCCAAGGGAATGACATCTAGAGGAATTCTGAATACAGTTCAGCTTTTTCAGTGATGACGCCCCTTGTTTGGAATAGCTTGCTCCTGATATCAGGACAACCTATTCTGTTGGATTTTAAAACATAGCTTCTCAAGAAACCATCTGGTGATAATGAGGAAGTAGTTTTCTTGGCTGGTGTACTCAGGGGAGGTTTATTGTTTTAGGCAACAGCTGGCAGAAATCTGAGTATTTTATCTTCTTTACTTTCATTTAGTTTAATCTAATATACCAATAGCTGATCAAGCAGACTTAAAGATTTATGATTTAGATTGTTATGATCTGTTTTCCTGTAGTTGCTTGATGTAAGCTACTGAAAATTAAGTGGCATAAGAAGATTATGAATTAATTTTGTAAATGGACCGTTGACTTACCTGAACGGTCTTCTCGATGCACTGCAAGGAGAGTCCAGGATGGGTTATTCTCAGCCTGATTGGCTGGGACTGAGTTTAATTTAAATATTTAATATTAGTCAGGCACCGCCCCCTTAGCCCTCCAGTCTAATAATTACGAAGGAGCAGTAATGCAAACAAACCAACAATTTATTCACCAGAGAAAACATTCCCAAGTGTCAACGAGAACAAAAGTGCAACTGTGACCCTGGTCCCAATTAACCGGGCGGGTCTGGACTCTCCTTGCAGTGCATCGAGAAGACCGTTCAGGTAAGTCAACGGTCCTTCTCCAATGCACTTGCAAGGAGAGTCCAGGATGGGATATACCCAAGTTTTATTCAAAGGGAGGGAGAAGGTTGGACCAGGGGCGCTGAAAATGAGCACACCCCTTGCAAGACCCTCCTTCCAAAGGCTGCTTCCGATGAAGCAAACGAATCAATCTTGTAATGTCTTATAAAGGTGGATGGAGCTGCCCACGTGGCTGCTCTACAAATGTCCTCAAGTGAGGCTTGAGTTCTCCAGGCCGATGACGTGGCCGCACTCCGGGTAGAGTGAGCTGTTATCCCTTGTGGAACTGTAGTGTTTTTAGCAGCGTAAGCCTCGGAAATACAATCCCTCAACCAACGACTGATCGTAGGAGGTAACACTTTCTTCCCCATCGCCCTAGTGGAGAAGGATACGAAGAGACCTTCGGAAGAACGGAAGTCCTGAGTCCGACGTATATAAATTTTTAAAGCACGTCTAACGTCCAGTTTGTGCCACCTCAGTTCAGAAGGGTGGCTACCATGGGTGCAAAAGTCTGGCACCACAATGTCCTGTGATCTATGAAAGGAAGTGTTCACTTTCGGAATAAAGGCCGGGTCCAATCTCAGTACAACTCTGTCCGGATAAAATTTACAGAGGTCCTGCCGTATTGACAACGCTGAGATTTCAGAGACTCTCCTGGCAGATGTAATAGCCACCAGAAAGGCAGTCTTGATGGACAGAAATCTCAGGGAGATGAGCCTTAAAGGTTCAAAGGGCGGACCTGTCAAGGCATGAAGAACCAAGGACAAGTCCCAGGAGGGAAATCTGTGAACCGCCGAGGGCTTCAAGTTGTTCGCTCCTCGCAGAAAATCTCTGATCCACAGGTGCCTCGAGAGGGGCCGACCGTGGTCTTTGACAAGGACCGTTGATAGGGCCGCGACATGGCGTCGAAGTGTATTAGGAGCAAGAACCTTGTCCATACCCGCTTGCAAAAAGGAGAGCACCATCAAGGGGGTGGCTCCTTGTGGGTCCACCTGCCGCTGTTTGCAGAAGTCGGAGAACGCCGCCCAAGTTGCCTGATAGATCCGCCTTGTAGACGGCCGGCGAGCTGCCTGCATAGTGTCTATGACCGCGTCTGGCACGAGCTGACTCCTCAGATGTTCCCGCTCAAGTGCCAGACGGTCAGCTGCCACCAGTGAGGCTCCGGGTGATTCATTGCTCCCTGCGTGAGGTGTAGTCGATGGTCCGGAATTCTCCAGTGGGCCGCAATCGATAGTTCCACTAGATCGGCAAACCAGATGCGCCTCGGCCAATAAGGAGCTAGCAGGAGAACCTCTGCCCGTTCCTCCAATAGTTTCCGGATCACCTGCGGTATTAGTGGGATTGGCGGAAAGGCATAAAGAAGGCCCGATGGCCACCGTTGATGTAACACGTTCACTGCCTCCGCTCCCGGGGAGGGAAAGCGGGAAAAGAAACGGGGAAGCTGGGTGTTGTGGACCGTCGCAAACAGGTCCACTATAGGCAGGCCGAACCTCCTTACCAGCTCCTGGAAGATCGTGGGGTCCAGTCGCCACTCCCCGGGGTCCAGAGTCTCCCGACTCAGCCAGTCCGCGCATACATTGTCTATCCCCGAGATATGTTCCGCTGAAATAGAGGCTAAATTGGCCTCTGCCCACCGTAATAGGGACTCGGACTCCTCCATTAGGCGACGAGATCGTGTTCCGCCCTGTCTGTTGATATGTGCCCGGGTAGACACATTGTCCGTGAGGACCAGGATGTGACGCCCTCGAACCCAGGGGGTGAAACTCCGGAGGGCCAACGAGACCGCCTTCAACTCCAGGAAGTTGATGTTGAATTGTCGTAAGTCCCGATGGTCCCACAAGCCCTGGGCCAACTGGGAGGCAAGGTGGGCCCCCCAACCCAACAAACTGGCGTCTGTCGTTAGCGTGAGATGGTGTTTTGATAGGTAGGAGGAACCCTGGTCCAAAGCCGGAGAAGTCCACCAGCGAAGAGAATTGCGAACCCCGCCCGGGAGCAAAATCCTCTTGTGCAGGTGACTGGATTTTGTCCTTTGGAAGGGCAGCAGAAACCATTGCAGCGCTCTCAAGTGATGTCTGGCCCACGGGACGACGTCTATGCAGGATACCAGGGTCCCCAAGACCTTTGACAGGAATGAGAGTCTTGGGAACCGCTGACCGTCCAGATCTCTTACGAGCCTCCTGATGGAAGACCTCCTCTCCGGGGAAAGGAACACCATACCCAGGGTGGTATCGATGGTGGTCCCCAAGTGAGCCAGCCTCCTCGTTGGTGTTAGGTGGCTCTTGTCCCAGTTCACTGTGAAGCCATGGCGTTCGAGTGTAGTGATTGTCAAGTGTAGATCCCGAAGCGCCTGGTCCCTTGTCTTTGCTAGTATAACAATATCGTCTAGGTACGCCATGAGGCGTACCGACTGCTTTCTCAGGGAGGCTGTGAGAACGTCTAAGAGCTTCGTAAAAGTTCTTGGAGCGGAAGAAAGCCCAAAGGGCATTGATCTGTATTGAAAATGTGTTCCTCCTAGACAGAAACGGAGAAACCGTCTGTGCGGTGGAAAGATGGGGACGTGTAAGTAAGCCTCTTTGAGGTCTATTGACGTTAAAAAGTCCTTGTGTCTGATAGAGGCGAGGATGGTTCGCAGTGAGTACATTTTGAAACGTCTGTACTTTACGTAGATGTTCAATTGACGCAGGTTCAGAATTAGTCTGACCCCTCCGGAGGTCTTGGGGACAAGGAAAACTAGGGAATAAAACCCCTTGCCCCGTTCTTCCAGAGGCACCTCCTCTATGGCCCCTATGTCCAGGAGATGAGAGACCTCTTTGTAAAGGAGGCCCTTCTTTTGGGCATCCAATGGAACTGGGCATGTGACAAATCGCTGAGGGGGAAGGTGAAGGAATTCTAGCCTCAGACCCTCGGCCACAGTAGCTGCCGCCCAAGCGTCTGAAGATAACACGGCCCATTGCTCTGCGAAGTGGGTGAGCCTGCCCCCCAGTGGAACGGAGATGAAGGAGTCATTTGTTTTTCCTAAATCCCCTCCCAGCTCCTCTGAAGGGTCTGCGTCCCTGATAGGATCTGCCGCGGTCGTGAGTAGCTGACCTATCCGATCGGAACGACCCCTGGTTGAAAGAGCCCTGGAAGTAAGGCCTCGATGCCTGGGCGGAGCTCGAGGAGGGCTCTGACCGAAAGGGCTGGCGCCTTTGGTAAGGGGTGAATCGTCTTTCCGGCTTTTTGGATCTCGGCATGACCTTCTTTTTGTCCTTATCCTCGACCAAAACATCGTCGAGGACTTCCCCAAATAGTTTTCCGGCCTTAAACGGAGCCGAGGCCAAGCTCCATTTGGACTTGACGTCCGCCTGCCAGCTGCGTAGCCATATGAGCCGGCGAGGACACTGACGAAGCCATGGCCCTGGCCGCGAACTTGGCCGCATTGACCGTCGCATCTGCCGAGAATTCGGTGGCGGCTAAAATTTTATTCAGATCCTGCCGAAGGCGTCCGTCTTCAGGATCCACCCGTGATTGGAGCTCTTTAATCCAAAGGAGGGTTGCCCTGTTAAAAAACGAGGCCGCAGACGAGGCCCGAATGGCCCAGGCCGCCATCTGGTGGGTCTTACGCACGATATTTTCGGCCCTCTTGTCCTCAGCTCTGAGACCCTCTTGAGACTCCGAGGGGACCAGGGCATTGGAGACTAGGCTGGTGACCGGTTTGTCCACTGCTGGGAACGTTAACAGGTCCTCCATTTGCTGGTCAAATGTGTATAATTTGCGGTCCAGGTTGGATGGGCCCTGTGCCGCTGCCGGATTTTCCCAGGGTCTCTGTACCGTCTCCAAGAACAGATGGGAGGAGGGAATGTCCACTGTTTCTTGCTTTGGTAGTACGAAGAGGCCCGCCTTAGGTTGGGATGAGTTGGAGTCATCCGGCTGGCTGCTCTCTCCTGCCTGCTCAATAGTGAGTTTGGCTTTATTGAGCAAGACCCTAAACAATGATGACTTAAAGAGACCTGCGAAGGTAGGTTGTTCTGGAGGGTGTTCATCCCCAGAGAGGTCATCCTCATGATCACTGTAGTCATCCCTCACAGAGTCCTCCTCTTCCATAGACCCAGTCATGGAATGTGAGGCTGGAGCAGTCCAGGGGTCTCTGGACCTTGGTGGAGGGTGACCCACCATAGTTTGCTGTTGAAGGGCACCTGTCTCAACGCCCTGGGAAAACACATTCGAGATCAAATCTTGCAGGGCCTGTGGCATGCTCTGCCATGAGTCCTGGGCGTTGCGCAGCCCCGCAGCTGTTGGTGTAAATGTGGAGGACTGTGCTGGGGCATGCTGAGAAGGGATGTAAGACTGAGGTCCCAGGTTGCCAGACCACATGGCCGCTTGTCTGCCCCAAGGAAAACCTTCTGCAGGAGTAGGCAGTATGGGCCTCTCAGGGGACCAGTCCCTCTCCGAAGCCGAGCCTGCTACCCCTGTTGGAATCACGGGGGAGGCTGGCGGGGGTGTGGGGCCAAATTCTTTTGCAGGTAGGGAAGCTTGTTTTTGTGTGGCTTCCAATTGCCTCTCCAGGGCCCTTATCCGTTTTTCAGCCTCTCTGAGCGAGGTGCCCTGAGAAGCTTTGGCTTTTTGGCTTTTTTCCTTAGGGGTACTGGGCCTAGCGATGGTGTTGGCCTCCTCCCCTGCATGAGCTGGTGTTTCAGCCATGACTGTATCTGAGAAAAACTCACGGTCAGCCAGAAAAAATGTCCAAAGGGCGAGCCAGAAATCCCTATCGTTGTAATGAAGCAATGACGAAGTACAAATTGATTTCTCAGGCTCTATTGCGGCTGCGTAGCCCCAGGCAAGCAAGGAGTCGAAGGCAGAGCTCATTACCAGCCTGTCCGGCCTCTGCGCTCTCCTATTGGCTCCCTGGTATGGCAGTTAGACGTTGCCATGACAACCCTCAATCCTGATTGACAGCCACCTTGGCCTTATAGAGGGAACGGCCTGGCCACCAATAAGCAAGCAGGAAGTGGGTGGGGATTTCTCCTCCGCCCGTGCCTGCTGCAGGAGGGTTGGCCCGTCGTCGTCATGACGACCGCCTCTGCGGTCTTGACGGGAAGGCAAAGAGGGCCGTTTCATTCAGGCGGGAACTCTTCTCCGTTCCCGCCTTTATCCCCCCCCCCAAGATGGCGACGCTCGCAGTCGGGGACAGGTTTGCTCCTCCGACTGATTCGGTGGGCGTTCGGCGCGCCGGGGGGGGGGGGGCGGGGGCTCCGTTGGGGCGCAAGACTTCCTTTCCGGTTTTCTCCTTCTTCTAGCGGCATATCCGTCATGGGGAGCAGGCCCCCCATGGCGTCAGCCGACCGCCTGTCCACCGGGCGCTGCCGCGGAGGCAGGCAACCCGGGCGCTCCTCTCAGAGCCCTCGACGAGCCTCCAGGCTTGAGGGCCAGTCAGGAGAGGAGCTGCAGCATAGGGGGTTAATCCCACTGAGGGAATTAACCCACGCTGCCAACAAGAAGCCGCCCTTTGGTGCCTGAAAAAAAAGGAAAAGGAAGAAAAGTATTAAAACACAGTAATAATTATACATAACATTTAATAAAACCAGAATTATACCCTATTAAACCAAGTTTAACAGGAGCATCAAACTCAAAGTCCCATTACTGCGACTGAGTTTTTTAGACTGGGGGGCTAAGGGGGCGGTGCCTGACTAATATTAAATATTTAAATTAAACTCAGTCCCAGCCAATCAGGCTGAGAATAACCCATCCTGGACTCTCCTTGCAAGTGCATTGGAGAAAAAGGCTATACACACACACACACACACACACACACTTTTCTGTGTGTATGCATGCAACAATATCCATATTATTGAGTGGTTTCTGACACGTGAAATCTTTTATTTATATGAATAGATAGTTCTAATTTGTGTTGCTATACTGTAATATTTAACTAAAAGTTGGTATGAAATAGCACGTCTGCTAGAGAAGTAAGGTCTGAACACTTTCCTAGAATCTTTAAGAGAACTGTTTTTTTATGTCCTTGTCAATAAAGCACATGAAAAGAGGATGTTCTAATTAATCTTTCCCCCCCTCCCATTTTGCTTTTTTTGTTCATGAATGCCACATCCAGTAATATGTGTGCTGTTTCATTTTATATTAATACATAGCCTGACTTGGGTGAGCATTTCACTTGGAAAAGCGAAATGGACATAACATAAAGAACCAACGGCAAGTAAGGTAAAAAAAGCAACTGTTTAAAAAGAAATTTAGGAAAATGACAAGAGTTAATTACCAGATTATCAGGTTTGGGGTGCATGTCCCATTCACAGATTCTGTATCAAAGGTTATATATCTAAGAAACCTACTTCCATTCCAACATGGAAGTGTTTCTAATTGCATACTTGGTAGAATGCCAAAAGTTAGTCATCAGACACTGCCAAATTAGAAAATCTGTCAACATCTTAATAGCTTTGCAACAGAAATCTGGAGAGGCATTTAACCCTACGGAAAAACTTCCACATGAAGTGTAATGTAAGCAACAAATGTCAAAAATATGAAGTACCCATTTAGATTCCCACTATGGAGTTTCATATAGTTTTTACTCATAGGAAAATGTCCAAGGAAGACACAGTTAAATGTTAATTTGTTAATTGTACATAAATGCAAACGTTTTACAGGTGGGACTTCTAAAAGGCTACCCCACCTGTTGGGCAGCCAATCGTTGCTGTTTGAGTTGAGCCTCCATTTGAGCCTTGAACTCCTCAGCCTTCTTCTGTTCACTAACCTTAGCCTGTTGTTCAACTGCCTGGGCCTTTTCCTTCTCCACCCTGCAAAGTATAGAAAATACCGAGCATTATCAAGGAATTGCAATTTTTACAGCAAGAGAACTAATTTCCAAGCTATTAGTACACTGCACCTTAAGTTCCTGAAATTTTCAAATGTCAACATGACCTAACCTTATAAATTATTCTTCCTTTTGAAATATTTTGTGGATGCCCTTAAACCTGGTCCTCTACAAGTCTAGCGGAAACTTGGATCTAATGAAAATTTTCTGCTGGGAGAAAAAAAGGAATGTCTCACTGCATTCCCTATGTAGCCCCAGGTTGCTCTTCCTATGGCATTCCCATGACAAGAGAATTGGGAAATTCCAGTCATATCCTTTAGAACCAATTGTTGGCCACCTCTGAATCTAACTCAAGGCATTATCTGCAATATCTGATTTGCTTTCTGCTGCATTATTTTAACATCTAGATGACACAGTTTATCTAGATGAAACAATGGATGATACATCCTTAGTAAATGAAGTAGGAACTTAAAGCTGAAAAACTTAAAAGATCTTAAAAAGCTCGGAAGAAAGGAATCCAAATTGAGACAGGGGAAAGCAACCCAATGCATCAATTCTGATTAGGATCAGATAATACTGCTATTATAGTATGATTTATGAAACTCATTGTACGATAAATATGGAAGGACTTTGTGTTAAAATAAGCCTGGAAACTCCTAAAAGCAGCACAAGGAAATGAAGGCAAAGAAAGCCACAGGATCTTTAGGTACAAAATGCTATCATTACTCATTTATATGCTGTCCATTCCATTAACGAGGCAAATTTTGAGCTCACGATGAGAAAAATGAAAAGGGTAGGGATACTGAAATTTGGCAAGTTCCAACATTTTAAAATTTGATTTTCTTGAGTACAAATAAGTTTTTAAAAAAAGAATATACAGTGATACCTCGTCTTACAAACGCCTCGTCATACAAACTTTTCGAGATACAAACCCAGGGTTTAAGATTTTTTTGCCTCTTCTTACAAACTATTTTCATCTTACAAACCCACCACTGCTGCTGGGATGCCCCACCTCCAGACTTCTATTGCCAGCGAAGCGCCCGTTTTTGCGCTGCTGGGATTCCCCTGAGGCTCCCCTCCATGGGAAACCCCACCTCTGGACTTCCATGTTTTTGTGATGATGCAGGGGAATCCCAGCAGCGCAAAAATGGGCGCTTCGCTGGCAACGGAAGTCCGGAGGTGGGGTTTCCCAGCGAGGGGAGCCTCAGTGAAATCGCAGCAGCGCAAAAACACAGAGGTCCGGAGGTGGGGATTCGAGGACATCAGTGTTTTTGCAATGCTGCGATTTCACTGATGCTCCCTTTGCTGGGAAACCCCACCTCCGGACTTCCGTTGCCAGCAAAGCGCTCGTTTTTACGATGCTGGGATTCCCCTGCAGCATCGCAAAAACACAGAAGTCCGGAGGTGGGGTTTCCCATGGAGGGGAGCCTCAGGGAAATTCCAGCAGTGCAAAAACGGGTGCTTCGGCTGGCAAAAGGGGTGAATTTTGGGCTTGCACGCATTAATCGCTTTTCCATTGATTCCTATGGGAAACATTGCTTCGTCTTACAAACTTTTCACCTTAAGAACCTTGTCCCGGAACCAATTAAGTTCGTAAGACAAGGTATCACTGTACATGCTTTCGGACCCAAGTACAATAATCACAAAGCTGGGGAAAGAAAGGAAATACAAAAGAAATTAACTATGCAAAGGAATGAACAGAAATGAAGAAATAGGAAACCAAAGTGACTGTACAGTTTTATTAACATCTTCAACAGCTATTTTTTTTAGCATTACATTCATTGAAATGAAGAAACAATGGTTATCAAGAAGGGTACATTTTTCTTGTTTGTATATCCTGAACTGCACTCACAGTTCTGTGATTTTTCTGGAGCTTCACTTTGTTAAACCAACTGACGTAACTCAAATGCATTCAAATATTTACCTTGGTATAGCTAGAACAGGTTTCAGTGGTCACCTTACCTTTCAGAAAATGCTTTTATCTCCCATAATTCCAACTCCTCCTCTGCCACCCAGGTTTCAATGATGACTGGTCCTGTTTGCTTTGGTGTTTCTGGCCTTTTGGGCCTCAAAGCACTCGATCTAAGACCCTTCCTCTGAGGGGTTGGCGTTTCTGACAAATAAGCGACATCAATCAATCCTCAGTTAAATATCAGTATGAACATGGGTCATGTTCGTCCATCTAGGTTATTTATGTATTTTCTACATGTTTACCTTTGGGGGCTTCTGGAACACCAATAGGACAAATAATTTTCCGTATGCAGTACTCGGATCGAATCCCATATGGTCCAACATCTCTCCGTTTGATTATTTCAGTTGTTGTAATTTCCATTTCTGATGTTTCTAGAAATATATTTGCAGATTCATTCACCAATGTAAGAAGACATTCCCACACACGTGAGCTGAAATTATGGTTCTTGGTTTAAAAGCTGCACATATAGTTTGTTTTAATATACAGTAAGACCTCACCTATCGGTGGTGTTACGTTCCAAACCCGGCTGCGATAGGTGAAATCCGCGATGGGGAATTTATCGACTGATAGTACTTATTTAAGTATTTATATTGTAATAATTGTTTGGTAAGTTTTCATTGTTTTAAGTGTTTATAAACCCTTCCCACACAGTATTTATTTTAGATACAGTATTTAAATACAGTATTTACAATTTTAGATATTTTTTTTTTGAAAAACCTGCCGATTGAGTTCGGCGGGCTGTTTAAATCTGCCGATCGACTTCCTCAGAAACCTGCGAACCAGCGAAGATCCGCGAATGATTTTTCTCATTAATATTTCTTGAAAACCCGCGATGAAGTGAAGCCGCAGTAGGTGAAGCGTGGTATAGCAAGGGACTACTGTATGTGCAGACAACCCCCTTCACTGGTACTTCACATTTAACCTCCATTATTGATTAAGAAAAGGGAATGGTTTCCTCTGAAACCAATGTCTGCATGCTTTGAATTTTCTGTTTAACAGAATTCAGGTATGATGCAATACTAGAATGTGCCAGAGGTCGGCATTTCTGGTTATTTTCTTTTTAATAATATCTTCCTACTTAAAACAACCTCCAACTTTCTTGCTATATAATTCTTTTTTTAAGTCTGTGTTTGGTGATGTGTCCACAGTTTCCTTTTAAATCATGGACTGAAATTAGTTTCAGTTTCATTCATATTCATCCAAGTGTGACATATTGAGTGGGGAAAAACCCAACACAGAATTTCATAATGATAATTGATTTCAGAGATCTAGTTCCCATAATGTATTACGCATTTTGAAAAAACTGTTTAGTTATCCAGATTTCTGAAAGTCAACTCTACCTGTCCGTGTTGTTCCTCCTCCTGGTGGAGGTTTGGCAGCCATGTCATCCCACTTTAGGCATGCCCAGAGCAACCTCAACATGAGGCTTACCCCTGCCAAAGATTTTACAGTCTGAAGTCGGTACCTGGAAAACAACAAGAACAAAATTCATTGGCTGGCTACCTTTAAGCTCTTAAAAGAAACAGCTTAAAAGCCATAGATCAGTGGTCTCAACCTGGGGGCCAGTATCCCTTTGGGGTGGGTGTCAAATGACTGTTTCACAGGGGTTGCCTAAGACAAAGGGAAAAGACAAATTTCTCATGGTGTTAGGAACTAAAGCTTCTATTTTGGCGCCTTGGAACATATTTTTACAATCCGACCAATCAGGGATTTACAGTGGGGGTGTCCCTCTGACCTTCCTGCCAGCTAAAAGCTCTGTTGGGAGAATTGGCGCTAGACTTATGGCTGGGGGTCACCACAACATGAGGAACTGTATTAAGGAGTCACAGCATTAGAAAGGTTGAGAACCACTGCCATAGATCTTCTAAGATAAAATTTATGTTTTCTTTCAATCATAGTTAAAAATGGATGATAGTTAAAAATGGAGTGTACTTCCAGATATAGAAATATATATAGTACTAGCAGTTTTTATGGACAGTCTTTGACCATAACCATTCATTTAGATTTGCAATGGTACTTGAAAAAGTGGCATATGGCCCCATGGTCATGTGATCAAAATTTGGACGCTCAGCAACTGGCTCATATTTATATATATGATTCCCCTTGGCTGCTCCGTTATATATATGGTTTGTTTGGGTTGTATGAGTATTTTTAATCAAGGGTTTTTAACTGTTTTGCTTTTTTAATCATTGGATTTGTATTTTGTATTCCTGTTGTGAGCTGCTCCGAGTCTTCGGAGAGGGGCGGCATACAAATCTAATAAATAATAATAATAATAATAATAATAATAATAATAATAATAATAAATAATAATAATAGTTGCAGCATCCCGGAGTCATGTGATTTCCTTTTATGCCCTTTGACAAGCAAAGTCAATGGGGAAGCCAGACCCACTCTACAGCCACGTTACTTACTTAACAGCTACAATGATCCCCTTAACAATGGTGGATAGAAAGGTTGTAAAATAGGGTGAAACTCACTTAATTGTCTCACTTAGCAACATAAATTTTGGGCTCAATTGTTGTTGTCAGTGGAGGACTACCTGTATATAGATCTATGCTATCGCAAACTGAACAATTACACAATATTTTTTTGAATGCCGGATCAACTAATTATAGTTTTTCAGGCTTAAATATTTACTGAAACCAAATTAATACAGTATTAGATGTTTTTGTCATGGCTTTGATAAGCTGACCAAAGAAGGTAAGTTATAAAAACAGCATTATTTTGCAATGGAAATTTGAAAATTATTTTTCCATGATTTCGAATTTCTAGTATTGGTACACTTTAAATAATATCAGTGGCATGTATTCGAACTGTGTATTTTGAAAGCTCTCAAGTTCTTGGGTGCTGTTGAAATGAGGTTTATCAAGCAAAACCCTGTTTAATAACATAAAGCAAACTTACTACATGAAGCATTTGTCTAGCCATAACAAGTCTGTAGCCCTCCTTAGTCTCATTCCACTATGCCCCAGCCACAGGACTAATAATGAAAGGAATAGGAATAATTTTGTACCATTGCTCAAAAGTGGAGATCTGAGTTTTTCACCCATCCTTTTGGGTAATCTTAAAATAATAAATTTTTGCAGTGTTCAGTTCTTTAGGCTGCATTCATTTTAAGAGGCTCAAATTAAAAAGAATGGGATTCCAGGATATTTCTATTTACTTTTTTTTGTCTCAGTGGGTACTTTTCAGCATATTTAAACTTTACAGTGCATACCCTGTGAAAACTCTGTTTTGTCATCACTCCACATATCAGATATTTTCATTAGGTACAAGATTCCTTACCCCAATACTGTTCCAAATCCTGATTGAGAAGCAGCTATAAATCTTTTTTTCTAAATACACATATATTATCCTCCTATTTAAGAACAGGTCTAGTATCTTAGGGACAAAATCATAAGCAATTAAGATTTTTAACCGATTACAATTAAAGTAATGAATTATCATAATATTCACAACACATGCACAACAAAATCCTCCCCACTCAGTGTTCTTATAATTTTTAAGGTTGTTATAACAGTGTACCTCCAAGTGATACCAAAGGTTGGTCTTGGGGATGGATAAGGCCAGATGTCCAAAGCAGGCTTAGCGGTATAGTTGAAACAAGGAACTTCTCTAATCCCTCCTTTTCTTGCCAGTTTCTTCAAGTCATCGCTGGGTAAAACAAATATGCTCTTTTTGCTGCTTTTAGTAACAAACTTTCTATAAGACGGCAACGCGGTTCCAGAACGAGTTTTTTTAGGTCTTGAAAATTTCATTAGTTTCACTTTGTCCCTTGTGGAATACTCCTTGCTGACTGTCATAGAAGTCACCAATGTTCCACTCGGGGTTGTCAAGGAATCAGTCACTGTCGTCGTAACCACGGTTTTACTATGCTCTTTTACAGAAATGACATCGGTTGTGGGAGCGGTAAGCTTTGTTACAGTGGTTATGGTTGTGGTCGTGACAGTGGATGTGGAACAATTTTCAGCGGATGACACCACACATTCTTTATCCTCCTTGACTGCTGAAAGCTCTGAGACTTTACAAACAGTTTTGGATTCTGTAGAAACGGTAGAGGTGGTGGTCACTTCTGTCACCACCGCTTTCACTGCACTCTCCCCATTGATGTTCTTAATTCTGTGGGACTGCACTCCATTCTGATCAGCAAAGTCGTTACTCAAACTAGATTCTTCGAATGAAATTACAGGCGAAAGGGCAGCCTTCTTAATACGGGATGACTCAACCTCCATGCCTTCTGTTTCACTACTTATACTGTTCTCATTACAGGAATGGACAGCTGTGAGGGATGCATCATCAACCGGACTAGATCTTTCAGAAGAACACTGCTTCCTTCCACTGTCCTGACCAGACCGAGATGTATCCCTCTGAGGTAAATCACCGCCTCTAGAATCAGAGTCAGGATCCACAGAACTCCGTGCAGAAAACTCATTGTCTGAATGTCTTCTCTCATCCACCTCTTCCACAGCGATATCTCCATTCATAAATGGTTTTACAGCTTCATTAGAGGGAAATGATTTACCTAGCAGATTGTTTTTATTAATATTATTGACTTTAGAGTCAAGGTTACTCTCAGCTTCTCTTCTTAAGCATTCTTCACTTGGTAGTACTTTGAAATCCACATCTTTTCCATTCATCTGATATGTTGCTGATTTTCCTCCGTCCATCTGGACATCGTGTTCTCCATTTTTATTGTTGTTTTTATCAGCAATACTTTTAATCTGATCAATGCACTTGCTTATGGAAGTTGGAGGATCACACTTTGCCTGCTCTAGCTTTTCACCATTTGTTTCAGCAATTTTAGAGGGTGTAATTTCATCCAGGATCTTTTCTCCTATCGTGCCAGGAATCTGGGCTTCAAAGGCCTTCTCTGAAATAAGCTCAGTACGTAATGATTTTAGGCCTTCCAGGGATTGCTTGGGATTTAATGCAATCTTTGGTTCAGATGCGTCTTCATTGCTTTTTGAAGCAATACTTTTCACATTTGTGTTATTTGCTGCATGATGATCCTCTAAATTACAAGCTTCTACAGAATCACAGCCCTGTTTTTCAGTTTTTAAGGTTTCATTTCCTTTCTTAATGGAAGATGCAGTCTCTTTTTCACAGTTCTGTTCAATTCCCTCTGGCTGCGCATGATGTTCACAATTAGGCCCTGTGATTTCCTCTGAACTTTTTTCATTGTCCCCTAACACATTGCATTTAGTTGATTCTTCATTGTCTATTGCTTGAGAATGTTCCATGGTTGAATTACCCTCCTCCTTACTCAGCACTTTATTTTTTCCTGTATCCAGTGGTTCAGAAGCACTTCCATGAGCATTTGCTGCTATCAAACATTGAGAATCTGAGCACTGATCCGAAATGAGGTCTGATTCTTCATCTAAAAGTCTATTCAAGCAAGACAGGGATTGGACTGATTCACTGGTTTTATTGAAGCGGAGGTTGTTAGGTGACAAACAGTCTTTAACAGGATCTTCTGATTGCTTTGTACCTGAAATATGGGTTCTCTTTTCATCTGTTTCTGGCTTAGCTAATGGTGGGTCATCTGTATTTCTTTGTGGACTCAGAGATTTACAATCTGAGGAATTGGAAGCAGCTTTAAGCTTAATTCTTTCCAATCGCTGCTTTTCCTCTAGTGTAAACTGTTTTACTCTTCTTTCAAGTAGTCCATCTAATTTTGATGTTTTCACTTTCTTTTTGTAACATGTCCTTAAGTGAAAACCTTCACTAACGTTTATTAAATCTGCACTGATTGGAGTTTCTTCACATTTGGGAGAAGTATCCATTTTTACTTCATCTACTTCCATAGGTTCTTCCTTGATGTCTTTATCATTTTCACAGATTCCTTTTTCATCTATAAAAAAAGATGTTTAATCAGTAGGACACTTGATTAGTTAACACATATACTAACAAACTCAAGTCCCCAACCAGGGAAACTTCCAATTATACAACATACTCCCATCATTATGTAAAGCATGAGTGAGGAACGATGGTTTCCTTTACGACCTATAGCTGACTCAGAAATTCTGGGAATAAAAGTCCAGAGTTGTAAAGAGGCCACTGTTCCCACCCCTGATGTACAGCATCAATAATAATAGCACTTAGCCTTATATACTGCTTCACAGTGCTTTTAAAGCTCTCTCTAAGCAGTTTACAGAGTCAGCATATTGCCCTCCAACAATCTGGGTCCTCATTTTACCAAACACGGAAAGATGGAAGGTTGAGTCATCCCTGAACCTTGGGAGAATTGAACTGCAAGCACCCGGAAGTCAGCAGAAGTAGCCTGCAGTACTGCATTCCAACCACAGCACCATGGCAGCTCATACTTGAACTATGTAGAGAATCCCAGAAGTCCGAAATCCCCATTTGGAATTAATTCAGACTGAGGAAGGCTAATCTAAATTGTGACTATTACATATTCTTTTAGTTTAGTTTAGTTTAGTTTATTTAGATTTGTATGCTGCCCCTCTCTGAAGACTCAGGGCGGCTAAAAACAATAAAAAACAATATAACAAGTCTAATATTAAAAAGTAATCTAAAAACCCCCAATTTAAGAGACCAATCATACCAACAAACATACCATGTATAAATTCTATAAGCCTAGGGGGAAAGGAGAAAAAATTTTCAATTCCCCCATGCCTGACGACAGAGGTGGGTTTTAAGGAGCTTGCGAAAGGCAAGGAGGGTGGGGGCAACTCTGATATCTGGGGGGAGCTGGTTCCAGAGGGTCGGGGCCACCACAATATATGCAGGCATATGGAATTAATAAAGTACTCTTTTTCTACCATGGGAAAATATTTTCTCTAGACTTCTTCAAGTAAACATTGCATACATAAACATTTTGCTCAATCCTGAAAGGTTAGATGTTTATTTTTAAAACGGATAAAAGCGCTTATTACCTTCCTTCACTTGATCTGATTTTTCAAAATGTCCTTCAATTTCAGCTTTTATTTCATTTAGTTCATTTTCTTCCTTGGTTTGACTTTTCTTCGTGATCTCAAAATGTTCAGTTTCTTTTTGGTTCTTTTTATGTGGTTCATGGAAGCTCTTTATTCTGTCTTTCAAAGAACAGTGCTCTACTTTTATTTTTGCTGGATTTTTCCTTTTATCCAATTCATGCTGTTTTTCTGTGATAGCAGAATTGTTCTTTGCTGATAAAGAAATATGCAGATAGTCATATGATTTTGGTCACTTTATCAGTATCTCTCACACAGGCCTATACTTTCAAAAGACTTACTCCAAGTCTAGCACTATATTCAGAAATAGGACTGCTACAATTACAGTAGCGCACTATTTCCTCCCTGGAATGCAATATCTACTGAAAAACGTTACTGACCATGAAATCATACAGGATTATAAGATCCAATAAGATCTTAACAGAGGAAATTGACTAAACCCAACCACCAAAAGTATTAAAAACTATCATCTATTATTACAAAATAAAAACAGCTTATTTCTGTATCAATAATAATTAAATAATGACATTGTTATAAAAAGCTTAACAATTTTATTTGGAAAGATTTTTATCTTGTAGAAGCCTTCACTAGGACAATAGTGTCAAACTTCTGTTGTCCTATGACATCTCATGACTTCTTCCCCTTTGCTAACATGGGTATGGATGTGGTCAATGTGTGATTATCCGGCACATGGGCTGCGAGTTTGACATCCTTGCTCTAGGAAAAATAGAGGTGATTTTGTCCCTTTTTCTTCTGCTGCAGTGCTTTCCTTCCTATATATACTAAAAGGTCCCCCAACCTTCTAGAATAGGTTTTTTTGATTACATCAAAAGGGAGGGTTTTTTTTTCAATAAAATTGATTTTCATCTATGGAAAAATTCTATTTATCAGAATCTGCTCTATATAGCTTTGAATTTATTACACTGGGATTTAGGGTATATTACTAAAACCACATACTTTCTCTTTAATTACAAAATTTAATATAGTTAAATAGACTAGCTGTAGAAATTTGATATGAAACCAAATTACAGTAGTTTGCTTCTTCCAGAGAAGACACTTATTTGAATAATTAGCAATGTTTTACAACAAAGCCATATTTAATTGATAGAGTATTTTACAGATATATATTTTTCTCCAGAAATGCTTGCTCTAACTGGAAAGAAATTAAAATATTACAATGTTGCTTGAAAATACATAGTGAAAAATGGTGGTTTGATGTTTTAAACCTCACCTCATATTTCAAAATCATAGTTACATTTCATAAGATACCCAGAATCTGTTGGATTGGTCAGTTATAATGACATTAATGAAATAATTAAAATGGTGATGATGATTTCCAGCACTTACCAAGTAGTAACTTTCTATAATTGACATTAGTATTTCCAGGTAATCTGGGTACAAATCTATGAACATGTGTTTTACTAATCCAGATCCATCCACCATATCCTGTTACTCTATATTCTTCTCCTTTTTGTTTCCAGACCTATGAAAAAGTTGAAATACATTTTGTTAATTTCTATATGAATTTGCAGCTTTGCCATACATAAAATATGGCTTTGAAATAAAGCTTCAATTTTCCCTTTTCCCCCTTAGAAGTAAACGCTTTATCCATTCAAGTTCTAAACAACTTTTGTTTGGCAATTTATTTTTTACAATGAAAAGTTGCATAGCACTTTAGAAATAATTGGTTAGGAGTGCACATGCTCCTTCTACCTAAAACAGAAATCCTTTTCATCAGACTGAAAAGGTGATAATAAAACTTATTATTCAGGTTTCTTAAGCATAAAAAACAACTAGCTTTAGAAAAAAAAATAAAACTGTCTTATATCTATTCTATGAATTTAGCTAATGCTGAAACGAAAAGTTTATCTAAGCTCTGGTGTGAATACATGCACCTTAGTTAACAGCTATTTGTCACTGCCAGAGGTTGTTATATCAGGAGCAGACATGCGACTTGAAAAAGGCAGACGAGTAATCTTAAATCCTGATTTCTCTAGTTTGCTCGGAAGTTCAAACAATGCTTAGGATTTCAATTCTGATTAATTCAAGCGGTAACTGGCAAGATATTTAAAAATGAACGTTGTCCTCTCCTTGCTATCTTGCTAAAAGGATTGACCAAGAATATTATCTTCTAAATTACTGTGATTGTTAGCATTGAATACTGAAACAGAGGTAATCATACATCTATCCCTCGTTTAGCTCAATTATCTAGGTTAGCAACTATTTGCAAATATGACTGCATATACCAGTGATTAAACATTCATTTCCAGCCTGTGCACACATTTATAACCAAATTTCATCTGCCTGACAACAATGCATGTCTGGCATGCTACATAAGAGAATTTTGTCTGAATGAGACTGCAGCAACCAGTGGTCTATGTAGTCTCTGCTGTCTGTCTGTCTGTCTGTCTCCCTCTCTCTATCATTTCCTATTAGTTATGATTCTGCTTCTGTCTCTGGAACACAACACAGACATTAAACAAGAAGCGTGTCTATTGTATTATATGAACTGCATTCAAGGAGGCAATAAATACAATTTATGTATTAGTTATAAAAAAATCAACTAATAATTTATTACAAAGAAATCTGAAGCTGTTTACAAATCCTAGGTCTGGAATTAAACTAAAAAGCTGAAACAAAAACAACCCATTAAAAGCAGCATTATATATGATAGGGAAAATTAATTAATAAAGTAAGACCCCATGTTGGGGTCTGGTATACGACAGGGGCTAATCACAACAATGTCTTAATTAAAAAGTCACAAATCAGACATACACATGGACACCAGGCTTAAAAAAGCAAGTTTACAATTATACAAACCAAGGGAATGGCAATAGAATATAGTATATATCAATAGACTGTACTGCTAGGAAAGGAACTCCTGTTCCGGATTCCATCAACCGAGAAGAGGAACTGTGGGCAGGTCTGTCAACTATGGTGAGTTGGGTCCTTTTCCCACTATTTGCAGTCTTTTGAACTCATATAGAGTAGGAAAATGTGTGGCTTTCTGGCTATTCCTGAATTATAATTTTCACTATTCCTCAATATTGGTAGTGTTGCTAAAATATAGCAAAGTCTGGAGATTTAGCTATCTACCTATATGTTACCTTTTAGTTTTTCTGTAACTGGCTCCAATGTCAATCTGCCTATACTCTTACACACTATTTTCTAATATTCAAATGGATTCTGTGATTGAAATCAATTCTTCTACATATAGAAGATCTTGTTGTCCTACTATATGATGATCTTTAAAAACTTATTTCAGGTATCTGCTACTTTCATATTTCCTTTCTTCTTTCTCAAGAATAAAAATTCTAATTTCTTTGATCTCTCAAGATTTTTCTTTATCCCGGATTATTTTTATTGCCCTTCTTTGAATTTGCTTCAGTTAACCTGATTTTTTAAATTACTGTCCAATTTCCAGGGCTAGATAAAATAGTTAAGGAAAATCTCTGAGTATGTGGTACAAATATTACTTCACATGATTGGTAATGTGTATTTTTATTGATGCAATATTTGCCTCTTGGGCAGTCACTTCACATTTATTTTTAGTTGTCAGTTTGTCCACTGCGTCTTATTTTTTGTTTGTTTCATTCAGTTCATTATGAACAACTGTATCCTTTGTCAACTCTTGTTGTGGTGTCACCTTTCTTTGATCCAAGAAACCTTTGCCCTCTTTTTTCAACTGGGAATGCTGACTCGCTGCACCCAATTTAGGGTTGCACTTCTGAGTGCATCTCTGACAGAAATTCAGACAAGCCTTAGGGAATCACAACGGTAGAGTTCTACCTGTTGATACAAAGGTCACCTACGATGGTTAACAATCAGCTCTCTGGTTACACACCTTGCAAATACCAGTGGTTCAGGATATGATACTTTTACTATCACCCATGAATTCAGGGCCTGTCGGAACTGCCTTTTTTCCCTATTCCCACCTGCTTTTACAAGCTTTGCAGAAGGGATCTTGAAAGTAAATTAGGAGCAATTTTATTCTTTTCTCTGTTGCTCAGATTCTGCCTGTTAGAATTTCCATGTGCTAAGTCAAAAGTCAGCGTTTTTTAAATTCTGTGATCTTCTCAGCTAACTGTTTAACCACCAACTACGTACCATGCTTACCAGAGTAAGAGAGAAAAAGATCACACACACTCTTTTGGGGATAAAGGTTTGCCATTCCCAGCTGGACTCCTTAAGAAATTGACCTCCACTCAGAATTCACTGGGGGAGAAGAAAAAGGGTCCATCTAAGAATTTCCCTTAATTAACTCTAACCACATTCAATATCAAATATGTTTGGTGATCAAATGAGCAAGATTACATCCCTAATGGAGTGAGATCTGATTAGAGCAGCAACTCCAAATTCATTCTCTTTTTGTTTGTTTGTTGTATTACTGCAATTATTTCAACTCTCATTCCATTAAATTTGTTAATTTCACAGCCTTTTAAATTTACTCAAAAAGTAGCAATCTGCTAAAATAAGTTTTTTTTTAAAGGAGAAAGTTATGTATAAATATTACCTGATGTTTGATGGGAAAGGTATATTTCACCCAAGTTGCTTGTTGCATGGTTTCTTCTTCCTCTTGTTTTCTCTCCTTTTTTTTTGCCTTCTCTTTTTCTTCCCTTTCAATTGCTGTCATTCTGCGTAACCTAATCATAAGATATACATAAGAGCAATTAAGGTATGAAGCTGGCCTAGCATTGTCAAGTACTCTGGAAGAGATTATCGGAATTGCTCTTATACACACTCAAATATGTTACCTGGTGTGACCCAAGGACTCCCTCCAAATGGGCAGCATAACAACTGGTTTAATTGCACATTCCAATATAGCCAGAGCCAATGCAAATTCTCTAGGTTTGCTGCACATCTGGACAGCTTTGATCCAATTAGATCTGTGATTTGACATAAATATGAAACACAGTAAGTAGATTGTGTTCACTAGGCTATATTCAACAGCAAAACAAAATAAAATAGCAAGCAACTGCCAAGCAACTGATGCAAACAACCCCCCCCTCCAAACAATATTGAAGTGATGGTATAACTTAACACTATCTTCAACCTCAATCCCAGGTCTACTGGCCACCGTTCCCTGTAGGCTACGCACGCCTGCGCCAGCGCCCCCCAAAATGCCCCCCCGCGCGCCCTTTTCCAAGGGCGCGCACGAAGCCGCTGCCGCCCCCCGCACCTCTAGCCCCCTCGCGCCACTGGCTACTCGCCGCTGCTCCCCGCCCGCCTCTCTTTCTCCTCCGCTGCAAGAGAGGCGGGGCAGGCGTTCTCACAGTGGGGGCCGGCGAAGGCGATTTACAATGTCGGACGCACGGGCCGGCGCGCGCTCTCCCCATCTCCCTGCCAGCCCGCCTGGAACATTCAAAGTACGAGCGAAGGGTTTTCTTAATTTGAATGTTCCAGGCGGGCTGGCAGGGAGATGGGGAGAGCGCACGCCGGCCCGCGCGTCCGACATTGTAAATCACTTTCGCCAGCCTCCGGAGAACGAGAGTGAGAGCGACAGAGCAAGATAGAGAGAAAGTGAAAAGAGAGAGAGAGCAAGAGGGGGGAGAGAAAGAGATAGCAAGAGAGAGAGAACGAGTGAGAGAAAGAAAACAAGAGAGGGAAAGTGAGAAAAAGAGAGAGAGCAAGAGGGGGAGAGATAGAGAAAGAGAGAGAAAGAAAGAAAGAAAGAAAGAAAGAGATGAGAGATGAAGGAAGAGAGTGAGAGAGAGGAAGAAAGCAAGTTAGAGAAAGAGAGAGAAAGAAAGAGATGAGAGAGGAAGGAAGAGAGCTTGAGAGAGGAAGAAAGCAAGAGAGAGAAAGAAAGAGATGAGAGAGGAAGGAAGAGAGTGAGAGAGACAGAGAAAGCAAGAGAGAGAGAAATGATAGAAAAAAGGGGAGAAAAAAAGAGAAATGAGAAAATGATTGAGGCAGAGAATGACAGGAAAGAGAGAGAAACAGAGAGAGAAGTGACTCTTGATTTAAAGCATATGGTAAAAGCACTTAAATAATAACAGAGAAAAACCCCCAGCCCTCACCTGTTTTTATTAATAGTTTTGCTGGTTGTTTTAGTTTTAATAGTAATGGATTTTGGTTTTTTTAAATTATTAATTTCTTTTAATAAAAAAAAGGGATTTATTTATTTTTATTTATTTATACTTCTATGCCGCCCAGTCCCAAAGGGACTGTCGCTCAGACACTATACTTTTCCGCCCACACCGAAAAAAAATTAGAGGGAACATTGCTACTGGCATATATCTATAGCAGTGACGGTGAACTTTTTTTGGTTCGCGTGCCAAAAGGAGTGTGTACATGTGCTAGCATGCATGCATGTGCCCACACCCATTCCCTCCAGCGCATGCACACACACCCACCCTGCTGCTCCTGCACATGTGCAAAATCCCCACCTCCTATCCCTGTGTATGCACATAGTCTTCACTGAAGCTTGGGATGGTGAAAAAAAGCAGCCACACAGGCAAACCAGAAGTTTGGAAAAATGGACTTCCAGTGTGCCCGTTGTGCTGTTTTTTGCACTCTGGAGGTTTCAGGGAAACTCCCTGAAGCCCTGGAGTGCAAAAAACAGCACAACAAGCAAATCAGAAGTCCATTTTCCATCCGGTTTGCCCGTTGTGCTGTTTTTTGTACTCCAGGGCTTTAGAAAGCTTCCCTGAACCCTCCGGACTGCAAAAAAGAGCATAATGGGCAAACCGGAAATCTGTTTCTCTGAACTTCCGATTTGCCGTTGGGACAGTTTTTTGCACTCCAGAGCTTCAGGGAAGCTTCCTTGAACTCTCTGGATGGTGAAATACCGACTTACGAGACCCCGACTTACGAGACTAATTGGTTCCGGAAGGAGGCTCATGAGTCGGAACGCTCGTATGACGAAACATTGTTTCCCATAGGAAACAATGTAAAGTCAATTAATCTGTGCAACAACAAAAAAACCCGCTGCCGCCGAACGCGGAAGTTAGCGTTCGGCTTCAGGAGACAGCTGCGAAGCGGCGCGCGTGTTTTAAAACGTGGCAGCCGGCCTGGGGGGCTCGGGGGGGTGCTGGCTTCAGGAGACAGCTCCTTGGCGCTCGTATCCCGAATGTGAGCTCGGGAGGCGAACAAAAATGTCGCTCCCCTCCCAGCTCTTATCTCGAGTAGCTCGTAAGTAGAGCTGCTCGTATGTCGAGGTTCCACTGTAGTCTTCCCCAAGGTTGAAAATCAGCTGGCCAACGTATGCAACTATGCTGGAGCAGACATAGGGCAACTCCTTGTGTGCCCTGCCATATGGCTTCACATGCCACCTGTGGCATGTGTGCTATAGGCTTGTCATTACAGATCTATAGTATGATAAAATATAAAATCTGATGTTATTTTCACTGAAATCCCTTCTGAATGTCCTCCCCCCCTTCCCAATGTCTTTTCTATATCTGCTCTTTTCTTTGCAACAGAAGTAGCTAAGTATTATTTTTATGTTTATCTCATTTTTACTCCTTTGTTTTTTCTTTATTTCTCCAGTGTTGAAAGTTCAATTAAAAGCTCTTCAACTCTGATGTGTTTCCCCAAATTTAATGCCCAATATACCTATGAAAATCATAGATGTCTTTACCTGTGTGAAGCCCAGTTGGGATGGAGGAATGAGGAAGGGATGTTATTTTCTAGCTGAATTATTGTTAATCTTAGTGTAGATATTGTGAGAACTCTTGACCCATGGACAGAACCATTCCATTTGAACTCTCCGGCAGGACTTAGACAAAACTTGTGAGAAAGGTGACGTCTTTTGTCATGGTCTTCTCGGTGTTGATGTTTATTCAGAGCAAAAGAATTGTTAGCATATTGATTATGGTAGACACGATACTTCCCTTCTTGACCCAGCTTAAAATAATTGCTGATGCCTGCTTTCATTACTATTTCCTTCTTGGTATTCATTCTGGAAATTTCTCCTTGAGAATTAACCACAAGCACCTTATTGAAGTCAAAAAACAAACAAACAAAAGCAACAAAAGTGAAGAATGTTTTTTTTTAAAAAACTTAAATCTCAAAGTTTTTAAAAAAGAGGCAAAATTCTACAGCTTTTATGAACTATTATGTTAAGAATGAGTCTAAGGAAAAGGGTGGCATTTAAAAAATCTAATAAATAAATAATGTTTACTATGGCATGTATTTGACCACATAGGGTTTGTCTTGTATAATAGTTAGTCTCTATATACCATGGTAGATATTGCTTTTAAACCAAAAATTTTAGTTTCGATGCACTTCTACTGCCAGGTTTACCATCAACTCTTTTGAAAGGGATGTTCTGTATTTCTTTTTATTTTATTTCTCTATTACTTGTAACACTTAGAGATTTCCTGGAATTCAACAATGCAAGTACAGTATAGCGGTAATAAATAAACACATGAACAAATCTCAATAATAAACTAGGCTTGCATGCCATTAACGTTTTTGACCAAAATAACATAAGCATGATTCACAATCTCTGATAGCAACAGAGAATTTTTGAATTCCAGAATGAAGAAAATGAAAGCACATGTTTAGAAAAACAAAGTATCATCCCATATTCAGAAGCATACAAATACTATAATAATGATAATAATACACATGTACAGTATATACATATGTGCATAGATACTGATGCCTTCATTGCTGGCATTTCCATGCATATTAGTTTCGAGTTTTGTTTGTAATTCTTGTTATTTTGGCACTTCAATGAATCAGAACACTTTTAACACAAACCTCTTTGCCTTCTTTAAAAAGCTTATTAGCTTCATGTGCTGCAGCAGCAACCTGCTGACTTTTCAGTTGACTGAGTTTGCTATCTGGATTTCGTAATCTAGTGACCATTCGCGTTGAACCTGGAGTGCCTAGTCCATCATTTGGAGAGTCACTTCTCTCACCATTAGATTTATCGCCTATCAGAGGGAGAAAAAAAGAAGCTTACAGACGAATATACAAGTAAGGCATATGAGCACAGCCAGTATATATTAAAAATTAGCACAAAAGTAGTACATTTTTGTGATTATTAAACATTATTTGTACCTAGATCGTCTGAGTTCTGAGAACCTCCTTCAATGATGTCCACTTCATCAGAATTCTTCACAGATTCACTCTGCATAGAATTTGGTTCATTGCTACTGCTGTTTTCTGGGTCTAACAAAAGTGCTTCAGCAGATGCATCAATGTTCAGATTAGGAATTGTCTTAGTTGTTTCGTCTACAAAAAAAAAGAAAAGCCAATTTAGGTACATAGTATTCACCTGAACAACACTTCCAATACAGAACATTAACATCTAAAATCAAAAAGCTACACAAGTCTCGTAATTATACATGATAGATAAATATCTATATTATTTTAGACTGGAACGGGAGGGGAGAGAGGATGGATGGATGAGAAAAGCTACAAGGGAAGACAACTGCCCACTCATAATGTATTTAATATTAGAGTTTATTTCAAGAAACTAGGTTGACAAGCCACCATCTGAAACTGATGTCATAATATTAAATATAGTTAAAAGGTGGTTATGAAACTGCAAGAATTTGGGCACTTTGTGATTAATAATCTTCCCCACTAGGAAGTTTTAATCCACAATTCTTATTAGTACAAGATAGCAAGATGTTGGATTTTATCATCCAAAGCATGTCATTTAAATTTTATTATAAATACCAGCATTAAACAATCAGTATCATTAAGCTATCAGTGTAACTAGTAAAAACAGTAATGTGAAAGATGTTCATTAAACATATTTAACTAATGTTTATTAATTTTGCACCAGAGTTTATGTAAAAGAAATTTGTGCTGTTGAGTCAATCCTGGATAGGTTCCTGTAGCTTTTAGCTAATATTTTTGGAATTTGCCTGCACTGCCTTCTTCCTAGAGTAGAAAGAGAATCACTGATCCAAATCACAAAATACCTAAGATAAATCTAGAACCCACAATCTCCTGGCTTCTCACCTGGTTCCTTTAACCACTAAATCAAACTGTGTATCTTATGGAAAGTAAAACTGTAAATAACATCAGATATATACTAACTATAGCTCCAACAATAGCAACAGCATTTAAACTTATATACTGCTCCATAGTGCTTTACAGCCCTCTCTAAGCAGTTTAAAGAGTCAGCATATTGTCCCCCAACAATCTGGGTCCTCATTTTACCGACCTCAGAAGGATGACAGGTGGAGTCAACGGAGCTGGTGTGAATCAAACTGCTGGCAGTCGGTAGAATTAGCCTGCAATACTAGTCTGACTACTGCGCCACCACAGCTCAATAAGCTCTGAAATTAATAACTACACAGCGATAAAGAAAAGCAAAACAGCATTTATCTTTAGGAAACTACTCAATTCAACTCCAGACACAAAAAAACCAAAACCATCTATGTACCTGAAATATTCTTAATAACTTCTGATGCTATGTTTTTGTCTTCCTTATTATCATCAGAAATTTCTGAATCGCATCCTACTGTGTTCTTCCCTTCAGAAGCATCAGCCTCTTCTGCAGAAACATTTGTGATGCTGCTTCCAGGAAGTGATAGTCCAAAATTGTTTTCATCACACGTATCTGATGATTCTATAGGAAACACATGATAAAAGCTCATAAGCATTTTTAATATTGATTTACCAATGTTTTAAAACTTATATCCCATCTTTATTATTTTCTAAATAACTCAAGGGTAGTGAACAATGCTAATTGAACTTGAACTGAAAATAAATTCATACAAATCTGCTAGTATCATCTGTCCTGAATAATATCACTGGAAAATTATACCTGATTTTTCAGTGACAAATTAGCTGTATTGATTATAAAATTTAAAATGGTTTAAATGTATTAGCACTGCTACTGAAACAAATACATTAACTAAGTAGGCATATGACTATTACCTTCCTTTCCTTTTTCAGAATTTTCCTCTGCTCCTATTTCCTTGTTGACCTCCATCTGTTGGTTTAAAAGTTCTTCTTTTCCATTTTCAGTATCTGTCCACTCTTTGTTTTCAACTGTAGCTTTTTCTTCATCAGCAACTGAGCTTCGGTCCTCTAATAGTTCCCCCTTCCTGCCTCTGGTTGCTTCCATAATTTCTTCTACAGCAAACATGGGGTTAGAAACTAATTCAAGGCCAACTTTTTCAAGTATAAGAGTACCATCAATATGTTCTAGTTTTGTAATGCACCATGTCACTCTTTCAAGACACAGAAGTATATACCGTATTTTTGGTATAAAGGATGCACCTTTCTCCTCCCCAAAAGAGGCTGATAATTTTGGTGCATCTTGTACTCTGAATGTAGGTTTTTTCCAGCCCTAACTAGCTGCTAACAATCTTCCCAGCTCTTATCTTGTAGGCTCTTTCATTGTTTCTCTCTGCAAAGAATGTTTCCCAAGCCCTAAGTCTTTGCAGGATTTTTTTCGTTACTCTTAACTTGCTCTGAGTTTCTTTCCAACCCCAACCAGGTGCTAACAATGTTTCCAACTTTTACCTGCTTGCAAGCTCTTAAGCATAAAATGTATCAGGAAAGACCTCATGAATTCAATCTGTATTGTCTGGAGGACAGAAGGTAAAGGGGGGACATGATCTAAACATTTAAATATGTTAAAGGGTTAAATAAGGTTCAGGAGGGAAGTGTTTTTAATAGGAAAGTGAACACAAGAACAAGGGGACACAATCTGAAGTTAGTTGGGGGAAAGATCAAAAGCAACATGAGAAAATATTATTTTACTGAAAGAGTAGTAGATCCTTGGAAAAAACTATACGTAGTTGGTAAATCCACAGTAACTGAATTTAAACATGCCTGGGATAAACATATATCCATCCTAAGATAAAATACAGGAAATAGTATAAGGGCAGACTAGATGGACCATGAGGTCTTTTTCTGCTGTCAATCTTCTGTTTCTATGTTTCATTGTTACTTTTTGCGAATAATGTTTTCCAAACCCTGTCTTTGATTTTTTTTTTTTCATTCTCCATTTGCTCCAAATGTTTTTTTCCAGCCCTAACCAGGTACTAACAATGTTCCTAGTCTTTACTGGTTTGGAAGCTCTTTCATTGTTACTCTCTGTGAATAATGTTTTCCAAACCTTGTCTTTGTAGGGTTTTTTATTGCTTTACTTTCTCCAGATATTTCTTTCCAGCCCTAACCAGGTGCTATGAATGTACCCAAACTCTTTCATTATTACTCCTTCTGAAGAATGTTTTTCAAGCCCTAAATCTTTGCAGGCTTTTTTTCATTATTCTAACTTGCTCTGAGTAAGTTTCTTTCCAGCCCTAACCAGGTGCCAACAACGTTCCCAGCTTTTACCGGCTTGCAAGATCTTTCATTGTTACTCTCTGCAAACCCTGTCTTTGTAGGGTTTTTTTTTCCATTACTTTACTTGCTCCAGATATTTTTTTCCAGGTGCTATGAATACACCCAAGATCTTTCATTGTTACTCTCTGCAAGTAATGTTTTCCAAACTCTATGTCTTTGCAGGTTCCCCCCCCCCAATTGGTCTAATTTGCTCCAAATGTTTATTTCCAGACCTAACCAGGTGCTAATGATGTTCCCAGCTCTTACCAGCCTACAAGCTCTTTCACTGTTGCTCTCTCAGAATAATTTTTTTTAAAGCCCTTAACTAGGAGATAAAATAATGTGTTGAAGCTGCCAGACTAAGGACACTAGCCAGATGAATACCTGATAAGCAAATTCTTTTCCCTATTTTCCTCCCCCAAAACCAAGGTGTGTCTTATATTCCGCTGGGTCTTATACTACCAAAAATACGGTATATGGCAGATCAACACATGAAAATGAATGGAGTCCAACTGGCAGGTGGTAATAATTCAGCATTGTGCACATTGTTAACTTTTTCTACCTTTAAAAAAAATGGGGTGGCTTTTTCAGAAATGTCAGTTTCTGTCACATGGTGTCTCAAATTTATAATTATAATACTTTACAAATGAAATTCTGGTTCCAATTCTGGTCGTAAACTCAAGGAATACCTGTAACTTACTTACTTACTTACTTTATTTATTTAGTTTTAAGCCGCCCTTCTCCTTAGACTCATGGCGGCTTACAACATGCTAGCAATAGCACTTTTTAACAGAGCCAGCATATTGCCCCCACAATCCAGGTCCTCATGCACCAATAACAGATACAGAATACTATACAGAAGAAATAAGAGTTGTATGCTGACATTCAAGAAATAACTAATGCAAATGCAAAAAGAATATAAGGTAGGAGATTTCCACCAGAACACTGGAGATGAAGAAATAAATGGAAACTGTCAGCAGATTTATTTTAGGAGAAAATAATGAGGCAAGTGACCACTTGATGCAATTCTGTCAAGAAAACCAGCTGAGGATCACCACTATATGGTTTATTTAATCGAAATGGACATCTCCAAGTAGAAGATATTGCAGCCAAAAGTATCACATCTTGTGCAGCCTAAGAGGAAAACAGAGATCTCTCTCATAAAACGTAGCCTGCTACAAACTGTGGCTTTAATTGTGGATGACTTGTATCAAAATTGGTCTCAAATTTACCTTGAAACTGTACATGAAAACCCAGGAAATTTGATTTGATTTGATTTCATTTTTATAAGCAGTCAGAGTTAAAGTAAGAAATAAATAAATTTGACTTAACTCTGTGGAAATACCACTACACAGATCATGGGAAGAAAGAAAGAAAAAAACTTCACCAATCAAAAACCTCAGGAGCATATCCAATCCAACCTCCCTCCCACACCGTGAAGGCAAATTGTTTTCAGAGAATAGGCGTTGATTGCTTACCTGAACGCCTCTTCTCGTACGGTGAGCGGGTACAGCAGTCACATGGGTTGCTCATGTCCAATCCGGTGGAACTGAGCCTAGTGTTAAAAAAGCTTGCCGGATCCGCCCCTTCCCCAGAATTCGCGAATCCATAGACTAGGCTCAGCTGTGAAGCTCTGTAGTGTTCAACTCTTATTGTTAGAGGAAAAAGGATTATAGAAGGTAAAGAAGACACATACAAGGGCGGGAAGTGACTGCTGTACCCGCTCACCGTACGAGAAGAGGCGTTCAGGTAAGCAATCAACGCCTATTCTCCGTACTGAAGGAGCGGGTCCAGCAGTCACATGGGACATACCCAATAGATGGTCCCTAGGGAGGGATTAGATTGCTATCGTGTGAGATAACGGATTGGAGTACCCTTCTGCCGAAGGCAGCGTCCGCTGAAGCGTAAGCATCAATCTTGTAGTGCCTGATGAAGGAATTTGGCGAGGCCCAAGTGGCTGCTTTGCAGACCTCCTCCAACGGGGCTTGAGTCGCCCAAGCGGCCGAGGTGGCTGCGCTCCTGGTGGAATGCGCTGTGATGTTTCCTGGGACTGAGAGGGAGGCCGATTCATAGGCCTTAGATATAGTCCCTCTGATCCAACGGCCTATTACTGTTGAAGACACTTTGGCACCCATGACTCTGGGGTGATAGGCTATAAACAGTGCTTCTGACCTCCGAAAGGGTCCAGTGCGTTGGATATAGATTCTCAGCGCTCTAATAAGATCCAGGGTGTGCCATCTAATTGCCAAGGGATGGTCTCGTTGGAGGCAGAAGGATGGTAGGACAATATCCTGAGTTCTGTGGAACATGGAACTGACCTTGGGTAAGAAGGTGGGGTCCAGTCGCAAGACTACCTTGTCCTGATGAAATTGACAAAGGTCCTGCCTGATTGAGAGGGCAGCCAACTCCGAAATGCGTCGTGCAGAGGTAATAGCCACCAGGAATGCTACCTTAAAGGATAGGTACCTGAGGGACGCCGATTTTAGGGGTTCGTATGGTGCCTGCGTGAGGGAATGGAGAACCCGTGGCAAATCCCAGGATGGATACCTGTGGACCTTGGAAGGTCTGAGGTTGGCTATGCCCTTGAGGAATTCCTGAACTTCAGGGAAGGATCGGAGAGGCTGTCTGCGGGGACCCCCTAGGACAGATGAAATGGCTGCCAGATGACGCCGGAGGGTGCTGGTGGAAAGTCCTTTATGGAAGCCTTGCATAAGGAAGGAAATGATTCTGTGTATGGGGATGCACAGAGGGGAGAGACCTTCCTGTAGACACCACTGGTGAAACTTGGACCACGTGTGGTCGTAGATTCGATTGGTCGAACCCCTTCTGGCCTTTAAAATGACCTCCACTGAATCGGGGTCATGACCACGCAGTTCTAAGTCTCTCCTGATAACAGCCAGGCGGTGAGGTGGAACCACTCCGGGTCTGGATGGAATGAGGCCCCCTGCCGCAGCATATCCCCCGAAACGGGGAGTCGCCAAGGGTCCTGGACGGACAGCTGTTGGAGATCCGCGAACCAGGGCCGGCGGGGCCAATGAGGGGCGATTAAGATTACTCGGGCCCTCTCGGTGAGGACCTTGTGAATCACGTCCGGGAGAATTGGAATTGGAGGAAATGCGTAGAGTAGGCCTGGAGGCCATGGACTCCGGAGGGCATTGATTGCTTCCGCTCCCGGGGATGGAAATCTGGAAAAGAAGCGAGGGAGTTGGGCGTTCGCATTGGTCGCGAAGAGATCCAGGATTGGTAGGCCGAATCTGAGGCTGATTTGATGGAACAGGTCTTGATGGAGGTTCCACTCTCCTGGGTCTATCGTTGCTCGAGATAGCCAATCCGCCTGGACGTTGAGGCTCCCCGAGATGTGGTCGGCTAGGAGCGACCGAAGATGTTTTTCCGCCCAAAGGCCTAACTTGAGGGCCTCCCTCATGAGGGCCTTGGATCTCGTGCCCCCCTGTCTGCAGATATGGCTTTTTGTGGCAATGTTGTCGGTGAGAATGAGAACGTGCCGGTTGGGAATGCGAGGAGAGAAATGCTTCAGAGCCAGGGAAACGGCTCTTAACTCTAGCCAATTGATTGGCCTGGAAGCTTCCTCCGGGGACCACGTGCCCTGGGCTATCATCCCCTGGGCGTGGGCGCCCCATCCCGATAGGCTGGCATCTGTGGTGATGACAAATTGATCCGGGCACCTGAACGGGGATCCTTTGTCCATGGCCGGAGACTTCCACCACTTGAAGGATCTGCGAACACTTGGTGGGATGACAATGCGACGATTTGAGTTGCTGTGCCCCGATCTCTGAAAGGGTAATAGGAGCCACTGGAGTTCCCTAGCATGAAGGCGAGCCCAGGGAATGATGCCTATGCATGACACCATCTTCCCCAAAAGGGATGACAGAGTTACTATGGATACTGAAGAATTAGATAAAATGTTAGAAATTAACTCTCCTATACTGAGTTTTCTCTCGGGAGAGAGAAAAACCTGGGAGGATTCAGAATTAATAATGGATCCCAGGTGTAAGATGGATGTGGAAGGTTGGAGGTGACTTTTATCAAAGTTGATGGAAAATCCATGGTCCTGAAGGACTGACATGGTGACAGAAAGGTCTGTTTTCACTTTCTCTAGGGAGTTCCCATGAATCAAAATATCATCAAGATAACATAAAATGTGGATGGGAGACGCCCGGATATAGGCCGCCAGGGACCCCAAGAGCTTTGTAAAGACCCGAGGGGCCGAGGAAAGGCCAAATGGCATCGCCCTATACTGGAAATGCCTGCCTTGAAAGGAAAAACGTAAAAATTTTCTGTGGCATTTGGCTATAGGAATGTGGAGGTAGGCCTCAGTGAGGTCTAAGGAGACCATGAAATCTCCCGTGTGGATGGCGGCCAAAATAGAAGATAAGGAGTGCATCTTAAACTTCCTATATTTGATGAATAGGTTTAGCTTCTTTAAATCCAAAATAGCTCTCCAACCTCCGGAGGACTTTGGAACCATAAATAGGATGGAGTAAAAACCTAGGCCCTTCTGACCGGAAGGAACTGGTTGAATGGCTCTGATGGACAATAAATGAGAAATGGCCTCCTCCATACGGTTACAATCTGAGGAGGACCTGGGAGAAGGGCAGGAAATAAAACGTTTCGGGGGAGGAGAAATAAATTCTAAAAGAAGGCCTGTTTGAACAGTGTCAATGACCCAGGGGTCCTTGGAGGTGAGACGCCAATTAGAGGCGAAATGGGCTAGGCGACCCCCTATGGGAATTGAGGAAAGATTACCATCTAGGTTTCTTTGAAGCCCTGTTAGAGGACGCTCCCCTTTGGAAGCGAAAACCTCTGCCCCTGGAGTTCCTACCTTGGGAACGAAAGCGGGGGGAATACTGACCTGGAGATCTCTGATAGGAAGCCGCTTGATCTTGCTGGCGCCCTGGGCGACGAAAGGACTGCGTTTTGGTAGCCTTTTTTGTGGTTGGACCCAAAACTTTCTTCTTGTCCGTGGTTTCCGTGAGGAGTGGATCCAAAAGATCACCGAAAAGAAGGTCGCGCTTTAAGGGTCCCTGGGATAACTGCCACTTCTGGCGTACTCCCGCTTGCCAAGGGCGAATCCATAGGAGTCTTCTTGCCGTTGTAGAAGCTGCAATAGACTTAGCAGAAAATCTAGTAGATTGCAAGGTGGCATCAGCCACGTACTGGGCAGCTGCAAAGACCTTGTTGAAGTCTTGTTGACCTCTCAAGTCATCGGGAGGAATATGCTGTTGAAGTTGGCGAAGCCACAGAAGCATGGCTCTGGAGAAAAAGGAAGCTGCTGCAGAACTTTTAATGGCCCAGGAATCTGCGGTGAATCCTCTTTTGAGCATTTGTTCAATCCGCTTGTCCTCTGGGCGGAGGACTTCCTCCGCTTCGCCTGGCACAGCCGCTGCCGAGTGAAGGATCTTGACAGGTTCATCCGGTTTGGGAAAAGACAGAAGCTCTTCATAGGAAGAGGAAAGTTTGTACAACTTTCTGTCCTTGGTGGAGGGATTAAGGCCAGAGGCTGGGAAATCCCACTGTTTGAGTAAAGCATCTTTAAACAATTTAGGCATAGGAATTACCTCGTTATCCTCCTGTTCCTCTGTGAAGTAAGGTAGATTCTCCTCCGGGGGATCAGTGGAAGTGGAGGCTTGTTTCTCCTGGGCCGCTAATCCCGTAGAAATTCTAGCTTGAGGAGGAGAGATTTGAATAATTGAGAAGGAAAAATAGTAATTGGAGAAGGAACCTTTATTTGGGATTCCTCATCATCTGAGAGGCCTTGAAAGGGATCCTCATCATCCTCCATATCCTCATATTCGTCCTGAGAGGAATCTGAATCATCCTGAATAGGAGCTCTAACCGCTGGGGAAGAACCCAAGGGGCGGGAGGGACGAGGAGGAGGAGGAGGTAAGGGAAGCTCATTGATGGTGGAGAGTTTGGCATCAATGGCCTTGGACAACACAGCAAAAATAGATTGGAACTCAGGAGGTAAACTAGAAATATCAGCAGGAATGGCAGAAGAATCCCTAAAGGCCTGGGAGGATCCTGGCTGGGGGGAATCTTCAATAATATCTGGTTCCTCTGGACCTATGCCCCATAGGTTAGGTTGGGGTCTGTCTAGGTTAGGCTCATCCAGAGATAACACAGGGACCCCAGAAGGAGGTAGACTAGAGGCCTCTGGGGGGTCTTGACTACTGAGTACTTGGGCCTGTACTTTCAAACGTTTTGCTGATTTGTCATGGATTCTTTGTAGGGCTAGGTCCCTTCTCTTCTCGGCCCTGGTGACCTTGGTCGAGGGGCGGGCCCCTGGAGAAGAGGAGGAAGAGGCCTGGGGGATACTAGTAATCTCATCGCCTGTAGGCCTGGCCTCTCTGGGACCTTTAGTTGTGCCTCTCTTGGGAAAAGTAGCCATAGTCTGACAATTAACAGAAGGCAAGGCTGAGCCAATAACTGAATAATTAAGGAGAAGAATTTCAAGGACTTCCCAAGAGGAATGGATCCTGCTTCGAGGCCTCGAAGCTGCTGAGACTTGAGGGCAATCTGGGCAAACCCAGAGTTCGTGTCCCCAAATCCAGCGGGGCCAGCCTCCCTAAACTTTATAATTAAGTAAACCAAGGCACTCTGGTTGGAGGCTTAGCCGGTGGAGAATTAAGCCTGGGCGTCCCAAGGCCCGCTCCGGGATCCACGCGGTGGACTGAGGCCTACGCGGCTGGCAGGAGGCCAACACGAGAGGCCTAAATTTAAAAAGGGCGCGAAGGCCTTCGCGCCGAAAAATCGCTCCGTAATATTTCTTAAAGGGGAAGCGATCGACTAAGTCCAGGAGACTAGAAGACGTCTCACTCCGCAGGAGGTATTTCTTAAGCCCTTTAATAATATACAATAATGAATCAATAAATCAATAAATCAATACTTGCACCAAGACCTCCAGGCCAAAGGATTAAAAGAATCCACAAGCGGCAGCGGGGATCGTACACGGCAAAACCGCCGGGGGAAAACGAAACCGCAACTTCTCCAAAGGAAAAAAGCCGAGCCACAAACGGCTGGCGCTATTAGTGCAAGTAAATAATAATGGTAAAACAATTCTTACTACTTTTGAAGGAAAAGATCGAAGGGAAGGTGTTAGAATGTTGAACGAGCTATCACAATACAACCGCAGGATATGCGAACTGAGCGAATTCTGGGGAAGGGGCGGATCCGGCAAGCTTTTTTAACACTAGGCTCAGTTCCACCGGATTGGACATGAGCAACCCATGTGACTGCTGGACCCGCTCCTTCAGTACGGAGAAAAACAATTTATTTATTTATTTATTTATTGGATTTGTATGCCGCCCCTCTCCGGAGACTCGGGGCGGCTAACAGCGACAATAACAAGAGTAGGAAAGCTAAAACCACTGCTAAAAGAGATAAAGCAAGATTGTTAAGTAAAATATTTTAATATAACAAGAGTAGGAAAGCTAGAAAAAGAAACCAAAGAAAGACACTGATAGGTGGATCCCCTGCCACCCTAGTCACAGAACTTGTCAGACTAGAGATGGGCTGCCATCGGGAACTAATCCGATATGTCATAGCTTCAAACATGACTGAATCAATCATATTGGGCTTCGCGTGGCTGGACAAATGGGGACTGTCCATCATGTGGGAAGACAGCTATAGGAAATTAAAAATAGGTGTCAGGCCATTACTTCCCATAAAGCCAGACCGATATCAAACTCCAACAGCACCACCGGATCTGAAACTGCAGCCCCTGCCACAGATGGACTGCCTGGCAGCCCGCAAATACCAAGAGAGTACCAAGACTTGTCAGGAGTCTTTAGCGAGGAAGATTGGAACCCCCCCCCCGCACTCAATTGAATTTGGGCCAGAAGCCAAGCTGCCCAAGCCAAAAATGTACTCCATAACTCCAAAAGAAATGGAGGAGCTAAGGACATACATTGATGCTAATCTAGCGCAGGGCTTTATTCAGCCCACAAAGTCCAGAGTGGCGGCCCCCAGTACTATTTAAAGAAAAGAAAGTTGCAGGGGGGGGGGAGGCTTTCTATGGATTTTTGTGTAATGAATGCTGTATGCGTTGAGAACACCTCCCCCTCCTCTCATGAAGGACATGCTAAGTCACTTGGCCAAGGGCAAGATATTCGCCAAACTGGATTTGAGAAGCCTGGATTTGTAAGAATCAAAGGAAAGGAATGGAAGATAGCCTTTAACTGTCCGCTTGGCAGCTTCCAATTAAAAGTCATTGGTTTGGTTTGCAGGGAGCCCCAGCAATCTTCATGCAACTAATAAAGGAAGTGCTGCATGAACACTTATACGAAGGGATCCTTGTTTACCTAGACAACATCCCGATACTGAGCAAAACTCTCGAGGAGCATGTAAAACTAGTGCGGCAATTACTGAAAAACCTACTTACCATGAAGCTTTACACAAAGCTGACAAAATGTGAATACTATCAAACCTCCCTAAATTATCTAGGCTACAGAGTATCCAGTGGAGGGGTGGAAATGGATATAGGAAAAGTGAAAGCAACACTGGAGTGGCAGCCCCCATGCACCCACTAACAACTTCAAAACTTCCTGGAGTTTGCAAACTTTTAAAGGCAATTTATCCCAGCATTCACAGAAGTCTCACTGCCCCTAACAGAACAGTTAAAAACTGGGCCTTCTCCTGCAACACCATAGCTGAGTCAATTGCTGAACTGGTCAATAGACTGCCAAAGAGGTTTTGAAAAATTAAAATGGCTCTTTGCCGAGGAACCAATCCTCCAACACCTGGACCCAGAACAACAGTTCATCATCCAAGCAGACTCCAGCGACAAAGCCATGGCAGATGTACTCCTATAGAAGGATCCACATGGACAGCTCCTACCATGTGCCTATGTTTCCAAAAAGCTCACTGACAATCAAAGGTGGTGAGCCATTTGGGAGAAAGAAGCCTACACTGTCCGCTGGGCTCTTCTCTCCTGGAGGCATTTTCTGGAAGGGAGTAAAGTGCCTTTCGAGATCTGGACTGATCATAAAAATCCACCCACCTCCAGAAAACAATATATTTTCCAAACAAATCTGCTGGTCACAGTACTTCAGACAATTTAAAATCCCCCCCGAAATTATTTTCATTCAGAGGATTCTGCATTTACAAAACAAAACAAAAAATCACTATACACTTTGTTTGCATTCAGCAAGATGCAATTGGCTATCATTTTGTTCACTTCATCCCATGAATGTGGAAGTAAGCTGGAGCAGGGGTGCTTAAATTTGGCTCGTGGGACCAGCCTAGAAATAGCAAAGGACTGGCCCGCAATACCTCTGGCAGCCAAAATGGAGTCCCCCCCCAATGCCCAGTTTTTTAAAATTATTATTATTTATTAGATTTGTATGCCGCCCCTCTCCGGAGACTCAGAGCGGCTCACAACAACAAAACAGTACAAATCCAATGGTTAAAACAATTTAAAACCCTTAATATAAGAAACAATCATACATCTCATACAAAAGCCAGGTCTATTTGCAATCTGTTGAACCACTGTTTTTAGAGATAAGATTTAGGAAACTGGTTTATTGTTTACTGTCAAGCTGGATTTCTTCAAGGCCCAGATCATCATTATAGTTCTCTGCAATCTGGCTGGGTGGCAGAGGGTGATAGGACAGATGCTTCCTGCAGCAAAATGCTGGCCAAAATGAGGTGTGGGCAGCCACGTACATCCCCCCCGCCTGGACTGCCTCCTCCAGCACTTTGCTGGCCAAAATGGAGATGCTACAGGAGGCTGTCCAGGCAGGGGGGATGTACGTGGCTGCCCACACCTTGTTTTGGCCAGCAGGTTGCTGCAGGAGGCATCTGTCCCATCACCGCCTCCCACCCAGCCAGATTGCAGAGAACTACAATGATGATCTGGGCCTGGAAGAAATCCAGTTTGACAGTAAACAATAAACCAGTTTCCTATATCTTATCTCTAAAAACAATGGTTCAACAGATTGCAAATAGACCTGGCTTTTGCTTAAAAATTATTAACTATAGTTGCTGTTTGTGCATAATGGAAAACTATGATTAACTGTGGCTTCTTGGTTTTTCCATGTACAGAGGAGATATATATGACAGCCTCAAGTCAGGACTCTAGTAACAGAATGACTAGCAAATTCTATCAAAGGAACAATCCTTTTGTGAGCTACAGGTGATTTCATCACATATAAGTCTATTTTTCTCATCCCTCAAAAATTGTATAATGGCACTTAGATTTAATGGAATCTTCCCAAATGGATTTCGTTGTCATTAAAAGCTGTTATTAGAAAACTATATTTTCCAAATATAAACCAATCAGAATTTGGCCTTCATTTTAACAAATAATGTCCCTTTTCTTTCTCTCTCAAACAAATGGAATAATAGTCACCAAATACTTAAGCAACATTTATTGCATGTCTAATTCATTCTGCAGATGAAATCCTTGGCTTTAGCTAGTTCACTGCAAGTTGCTTATCTTAGCTGTATTTGCACACCTTGAGTATTCTGTGATATAACAATTATTAGGCTTTGCAAATAAATACTGCTTTCTCGAATATTTCGAGGATCCCCTTTCCAATTGGCTGATCCTTTTTATCCTACCCATTTTCATTAATACAGTGATCCCTCGATTTTCACGATCTCGATCTTCGCGAAACGGCTACACCACGATTTTTCAAAAAATATTAATTAAAAAATACTCCACGGTTTTTTTGCTATACCGCGGTTTTTCCCACCCGATGACGTCACTTTCTTCCTTCCTTTCTCATCTTTCTTTCTCTCTCTCTTTCTCTATCTTGCTTCTTCCTCTCTCACACTCTCTTCCTCCCTCTCTCATCTCTTTCTTTCCTTCTCTCTCTTTCTCTATCTCTCCCCCTCTTGCTCTCGAGCGGCGGGCGGGCGAGCGGGCAGCAGCGAGGAGCCGAAGATCGGGGTTTCCCCTTTGCGTGGGCGGCGGGGAAGACCCAGGGAAGGTTTCTTCGGCCGCCCAGCAGCTGATCTGCTCGGCAGCGCGGCAGCAGCGAGGAGCCGAAGATCGGGGTTTCCCCTTTGCGTGGGCGGTGGGGAAGACCCAGGGAAGGTTTCTTCGGCCGCCCAGCAGCTGATCTGTTCGGCAGCGCTGCTGCAGGAGGACCCGTGTCCGAAAGCCAGTGAGAGGGGTGGATCGGGCGGGCGGGCGGCAGCGGCGAGGGCGCCGGACGCGCTGGGGCAGCCGACATTCAAAGCAATCTTTGTCGGCTTCCGCACTTTCATCGCTCCCCGGCTCCACCATCTGCGCATGCGCGGCCATGGAAAAAAGGGCGCGCATGCGCAGATGGTGTTTTTACTTCCGCACCACTATATCGCGAAAAATCGATTATCGCAAGAGGTCTTGGAACGTAACCCTCGCGATACTCGAGGGATCACTGTACCTCTTTCTCACAATTCTATTGTTTGGGATTATGAGTCAGCACAATCAAAATATGTTTATCAGTAATTAAAAATGAAAGATTAAATTGGTTCTTACCACTTGCTGCTGCAAGGAAAGACTTGTTGCTGCCCCGTGCTTTGTTAGTAAGGTCTTCTGTTATGTCCATGTGCCGATGAATTTCTTCATGCATTTCTTCCAGAATTTTGCAGATATCAGTTTCCCAGTAATCTTTGTCTAGGCATTCAGTTAATTCTGCCAGCTGGAATTTTGTGCTATAGTACCAGATTCTCTTATGCTTTTCACATTCTGAATCTTCCTCTCTGTGACAGTATGAGAATAATTGTGAGATATGAGGAATGAATGAATAAATGGAAAACACAGACATGCGGAAGGAAAACATTAATAATTATCCAACCGCTAGGAATCCCCCCCCCCATTCATGTCAACATAACAGTAAACAAAAACAATAAAGGTATTCCAAACAGCATTATGTACAAATTGATAACTGGGTATAGATGAGGTCACTTCAATTACAATGTAGTCCTTGGCTTAGAACAGTTTGTTTAGTGACTGTTCACTTACAATGGCACTGAAAAAAGTGACATACAATCATTTTTCATACTTATAACCGTTGCAGCATCCGCGTGGTCACGTGAGTTACATTCAGATACTTGACAACTGAACAATATTTACAACATTTGCAGTGTCCCAGGTCATGTGACCCCCTTTTGCAACTTTCAGACAAGTAAAGTCTATAGGGAAGCCAGATTCCCTTAACAACTGGATTACTAATTTAACAACTGCAGTGATTCACTTAACAAATGTGGCGAGAAAAGTTTTAAAATGGGATATAACTCACTTAACAGATTTCTCACTTAGCAACATAAATTTTGAGCTCAATTGTAGTTGTAAGTCACAAATCTGTATTCTGTTCTTTTACAGACATTTTCAAAATATACCTACCGTATATACTCGAGTATAAGCCGAGTTTTTCAGCTCAAAAAATGGGCTGAAAAACACAACCTCGGCTTATACTCGGGTCATTGACAAAGTCACCACACGAGGGCGCCATTGCTTGAGCCAGAGCGAGGAGGCACCAGCTTTTGTCCCCTCTCGCACACCATAGTTCCTCTCCCTGGCTCAAGCAAAGGAGGCAGCCATTTGCTCCAACCGAGAGGGGGAAAAAGCAATGGGAAGTCGGTGAGGTCGTGTGTGTGTGTGTGTGTGTGTGTATGCCCCCTCTCCCCCCCACCGTGAAAAATGCCAGCTACCTCTTGCTGAAACCCAGAGGCTTTTTTTTTTACTCCCTGTGTGTATTTGTCAACAGGTTTACAGTAACTAAAGGCCCCCTGCTGTCAGATTCTCCTCCCCCTCCTTTGAAAGGATTTAAACTGTTTAAAAATGGTATTTTGTGGTAGTTGCTGTCCTTGCTTGGATAGGATCTAATAATGTGTTATGAGGCAGAGCTAGACAGGAATTCTTTTTCTATCTGTCTATCTTTCTATCTATTTTTCTATCTATCTATTTTTCTATCTATCTATTTTTCTATCTATCTATTTTTCTATCTATCTATTTTTCTATCTATCTATCTATCTATCTATCTATCTATCTATCTATCTATCTATCTATTTTTCTATCTATCTATCTATCTATCTATCTATCTATCTATCTATCTATCTATCTATCTATTTGGTTTTCTATGCTGATAACCTCACAGCAGCTAATGCTGAAGCTCTTCTTTGGATACACTTATTTATTTGTTTGTTTGTTTGTTTGTTTAATTGGATTTGTATGCCATCCCTCTCCAAGGACTCAGGGTGGCTCACAGCATATATAAAAACAGAACAATAATGTAAATCCAATTAATGATGAGAAGGAATCCAGTTTTGAAGGATTTTAACTCTTAGGTTTTAGCTTTGTTGCTGATCAAGCTACTTTTTTTACTTTTTAATTTATTGTTAATATTGTTAATTTGTTTATCCTCTTTTAAATTTACAGAGCTAGTTTACTGGTTTTCTTTAAAATAAATATTCTAAAACATGTCTCAATTAATGTAATTTTATTGTTTTCCATTTTTATAAGTTACCAGTAGCCACTACATTTTCTAACCTCGGCTTATACTCGGGTCAATACGTTTTCCCAGTTTTTGTGGCAAAAATTGGTGCCTCGGCTTATACTCGGGTCGGCTTATACTCGAGTATATACGGTAATAACATTCTGCAGAGAATAAAATAGTATACTAAAAGGGCAAAGAAGAGTCTTATAATCAAGATGAAATGGAACTATCACTTTTATGTAAAACTAGGCAACCTCTGATTCCTTGGGTTATTGTTTCAGATATATTTCCTTACCAAATTCCACAATGACTTCAACTATGGCAGAGCTTCTAATGCACTTCCTTCACTGGAAAAGTTCCCCAAAATTCAGGGAGATATTCAGAAATGTATTTGCCTTGAAATAGTTCATATCGAACATTATAACAATCTCAAATATCAACAGTTGACCATGGTGATATGTCATAAAATGTTTTCTGACAATTTTTATGTTCTAAAATATTTTAGAAAATTTGCCACATTTCTATTATTATTATTATTATTATTATTATGATGATGTTATTACAGTGTTCCCTCGATTTCCGTGGGGGATGCGTTCCGAGACCGCCCGCAAAATTCGAATTTCTGCGAAGTAGCGATGCGGAAGTAAATACACCATTTTTGGCTATGGACAGTATCACAAGCCTTCCCTTAACACTTTAAACCCCTAAATTACCATTTCCCATTCCCTTAACAACCATTTACTCATCATTATTACTGGTATTCACCATTGAATAAGACACTTATTCTGATATTTATAAACATAAACATATTTATAAACATATTCTGATATTTATAAACATAATTATTTATTAACAATAATTATTATTTTTTGTTATTTATTTGCAAAAATTATTAGTTTGGCGATGACATAGGACGTCATTGGGTGGGGAAAACCATGGTATAGGGAAAAAACCCGCAAAGTATTTTTTAATTAATATTTTTTGAAAAACTGTGGTATAGGCTATTCGCGAAGTTCGAACCCGCGAAAATCGAGGGAACACTGTATTATGTTATATGTTGGGAATTATTATTATTATTATTAAATAATTAATTAATTAGATTTGTATGCTGCCCCTCTTCGAAGACTCGGAGCGGCAATTCCATTGGAATCAGAGTTTTTGATGTGTTATGTAAGTTAACCCATTTAAAAACACCTTGATTGAAAAAGTTATACCCTATGATGCACTATTTTTCCAGGCTAAAGTTGCAGACACGAGAGGTTTTATATAGATAAATGCAAATCAAGGAGTATATTTGTAACTTAGAGTTGAAATGAGGGGTTCTTGGTTCTCTCTGGGCTTTGTTGATTTCCTGTGGATATTTCATTACCTAAACTAGATAACATCATCAATGATAGTGCGCGGACCTCTTATATAAAGATAAATACCAAATTCATTCTGTTGGGTGGTGGTAAAATTACTTATACCATGCATACTCAAACTTTAATTGGGAGAAAAATAGTATAACCGATTCAGCCCTTTTCCAACTTAGAGATCCTTATCTCTAATGTCATGCTAACTTTGGAAGCACCCTGAAACAATAAGAAAGTCTCTCAATCTGTGCTGGGAAAGGCACTATGAACATAATAAGGGTATGGCTTGATATATGTGATATCAATTAGTTTAGCCACAGAAACTAAAAATAATGTGGTGGTAAAACACTTTGATCCTGCTTATTCCCAAGTTTTGTGGGGAAAAATGAGTTTCAATATTTCTTTGCAGACTTTCTCCTGCTATGAAATGTAGAAGCTGTGCAAAATTATTACCCAATTCCTTTTACTTCAATTCTCTTATAGGAATGCACAACATATATATGCACAATATATAAGTTTGAATAATCTGTTTAACTTTATTGATTTTTGATTTTGTTGTAGATATGAGAAATGCAAACTTAAGTAAAAGGGCGTTGGTCTTGCCTGATATGCTCCTCGGTGTGCTGAGTGAGAATCCAAAGTATGGGTTAACTCCACCTTCCTCCTTTTAAAGACAGACTCCATTAAACTTTTCTGCCACGCCTCTCCTGACTGAATCCCAATTTGATGAAAATATAGCAGTTGAGTTGACGTACCACTGATCTTGTTGTTGACTACTGGACCAGATGGTCATCAGGGTGGGGTTGGATTCTCATGCAGTACATTGAGAAGGAGTGAGTCAGGTAAGATGAATGCCCTTTCTCTGATGTGTTGACGTGAGAATCTAAAGTATGGGACACACCAAAGCCGGCTTGTAAGGGTAGGCTGCGGTCTGGTCCCGAGTCCCCAGGTTTGAATGTACCTTCTGGAGGACCCTTCTACAAAAGGCCACCTCAGCTGAAGCGAATGTATCCAGCTTATAATGCCGGATGAAAGGAGACGGTGAGGACGAAGTCACTGCCCTACAGACTTCCTCTACAGAGGTTTGTGTTGCCCATGAGGCCACGCTTCTGGTAGAATGGGCAGTCACTCGCCAGGGTAATGGAAGAGCTTGAAGCTTGTAAACCTTGGTGAAGCATGCGCATATCCACCGTCCCACTGTTGAAGCGGTAACTTTGTTACCTAGTGTGGAAGGTTGGAATGCCACAAACAGTGACTCCGTTTTTCTCAGGGGAGCTGTTCTGTTTATGTAGATGTTGAAGAGCCCTCCTGATGTCTAAGGCATGCCACATTCTCTCTAGTTCATAGGTTGGCCTTGGATAGAAGTCCAGCAATATTTCTTGCGCCCTGTGGAACGAGGAGCTAACCTAAGGTAAAAAGGAGTGTCTAAGCGCAGTACTACCCTGTCTGTATGGAATATACACAGGTCCTCCCTTATGAAGAAGGCTGCCAGCTCCGAAATTTGTCTGGCCAAAGTAATAGCCATGAGGAAAGCTACCTTGTATGTGAGATATAGCAGGCTAGTCTCCTATAATGGCTCAAATGGGGTCAGGAAGAGTGCCTGCGTGACCTTAGGTAGTTCCAGGTGGAATACCTGTGGACCACTTGGGACCTTAAATTGGTTGCTCCTTAATGAAGCTGCACACCATAGGATGATGTGCTAGGGAATCTAGATCCCCGCATGACAACACTAATGGCAGCGCTGTGACCTGTTTGCATATGGTGTTTGGGGGATAGTCCTTTGTCCAGTCCATCCTGGAATAGTTCCAGGATCTGTGCCACAGTTACTGAGATGGGATCAATGATGCTCTTGGAGCACCAGCTAGAAAACCTTTCCAAGTTGATTCGTAGATCCTGTGAGTTGACAGTCTCCTGGAGGCCTGGATTGTTCTGATTACTCTGATAGACACTTTGCCCTGTGTCAGGGCTCTCTGTTCAAATGTCAGACAGTAAGTTTCAACCATTGTGGCTCTGGATGAACTGGAGCACCCTAGGTGAGGGATATCTTCACTTGCGGATTTCTCCAAGGTCTGGCTATTGATAGGCTGAGCAGATCTGCTTACCATGGCCTCCTGGGTCAGTGGGGAGCTAGGAGTAATACTTCCGCCTTCTCCTCCAGCACCTTCCTCGGGATCAAGGGAAGAAGGGCATAAAGGAGTCCTTTCAGCCACAGGGAGTAGAGTCCATTTGTCAGTAGCTGGCTGTTTTTAATGGCGTGGTGAACAGGTCCTGGGCCGGAGTCCCAAACCATTCTGTCATTTCCTTGAACAGTACCTTAAGCAGGTGCCACTCTGTGTGTATTGATTGTGGTCCTGCTAAGCCAGTCTGCCTGAATATTCGTTGTTCCCAAGATGTGGTCCACTCTGATGGAGAGGAAGATGTTTCTCTGCCCAAAGGCTAAACTGCTCCACTTCTTGCATGAGTGCTCTAGAATGTGTGCCCCCTTGATGGTTGATGTGGGTCTTGGCAGCTACGTTGTCCGTCAGGATGAGAATGTGATGGCCCACTATCTTGTTCTGAAATTCGCTCAGGGCCAACTGCTGGGAGTTCCAGACAGCTGATATTGTTTGCCAGGTCTTCCTGTGACCACTGTCTTTGTTCCATCCGCACCAGAAAGTGAGCGCCCCAGGCAAAGAGGCTTGTGTCAGTTGTGATGGTTAGATAGTTGCCCCTGTTCATGGCCCAGGACAATCACCAATTTGTGTGTGACCAGAACCTTGGTGTTTGAATTGCTTTCTCCAGACCTCTGGTAAGGTAAGATAAACTACTGTAAGGTCCTTGAGTGTAGACATGCCCAGGGAACTATCACGATGTAGGATACCATCTTGCCTAGGAACTTTGAGAGAAGAGCTAGTGGAACCTTGCGATACATCCAAATCTGATTAACTAATGCCTTTATACTGTCCTGCTATTCCTGTGACAGGTAGACCTTGCATAGTATGATAGCCCCCAGGTGAGACAAACAGGTGGTAGGAGTCAGATGAATCTTCTCATAATTGATGGAAAACCCATGAACCTGAAGAATCATGATTGCGACTTGTAGGTCCTGTTGACCAGTTGTGGGAAGAGGACTTGATTAAAATGTCATTCAGGTAACACTGGATTTGTAATGCCCTAAAGAGTGCTGCCCTTCTTAGTGCCTAAGATCACTGCTAGTACCTTGTTGAACACCCTGGGTGCTGAAAACAGACTCAACGGTAAGGCTGTTTATTGGTAACGATGATCCGCGTTAGAACTGGAAGAACCGTCGGTATAATGGTAAGATGGGTACATGGAGGTATGTCTCTGTTAAGTCTATGGACATTAATAAGTCACCCTCCCGGAGGCTGTCCAAAATGGACTGGAGAGATTTCATCTTAAACCTCTTGTAAATTAGGTACTTATTCAATCCTTTTAGGTCTAGACTTACTCTCCATCCCTCAAAGCCTTCGGAACCACAAATAGTATGGAGTAGAGTCCCTGGCCCTGTTGGCTAGCCGGGCCCGGCTGGACAGCCTGAACTGCAGCCTCTATAAGGCTCTTCTTTGTGTTGTTCCCTGATATGGGACAACGCATGAAGAATCTTGGAGGTGTGGAGAGAAATTGAAGCCTGAGGTGTAGTCTCACTGTGTTTTTAAAACCCATATGTCTGACATGGTTGCTTCCCATTGGTTCATGAATAGCGATAGGTGGCTGCCAATGGTAGGGTCTGACCAGGGGTCACTTGTAGCACTGCAAGGGACAGCTTCCAGATCCACAAAATGATTTCTTGGCCTGGAACTGCTGTTTGTTTCTAACTCTAAATCCAGCTCTATCGGTTTCCTGTGAGAATCTCTTTTGTAACTAGCCAGGTCCAGTCTCTGCTCTCTGAAAGAACAAACTATGAACATATGGTGGGGGCTGTCGGTCCACTCGCCTGTGCAGATGACAGGATTTCCCTCCTGTCCTTGGTTTGTATCAAGATGGGCTCCATGGCCTCCCCAAACAGCTTGCCACCCATGAAGGGTGCAGAGGCTAGCATCCATTTGGAGTTGGCATCTGCCTGCCAGCTGCAAAGCCACAGCATGAAGTTACTGCTGTTATAGCCCTAGAAGTGAGTTTGGCTGCATCCAAGGTGGCATCAGGCTAAAATTCCATTGCTATCAGTTTGTTGCAGTGGCGGGTTTCAAAAAAATTGTATTTTTTTTTTGCTGCCGGGTTGGTGGGTGTGGCTAGGTGGGGGGCATATGACTGAGTGGCCGTGGCCAATTTGATCTCACTCCCGCCCATGCCCATTCAGTCACATTAACACCCCCCCCCCGCCCAACCTAGCTATGCCCACAGGAAAAGGTAGGAAAATGTTTGGAATTTCCATCTATTTACCCTCGCAGTCCCTTCGCCAGTCCCCATCCCCATGTCCCCTACTTTAGCGGCTCCGGCCCTAGCCTCACTTCCTTCCTGACCACCACCACCAGGCTGCTTACCTTCCATGGTCTGTCAGGCTGAAACCATTTTAATTGGGGTATTTGGCCTGTCACATAGCATGTGATTTATAAAGCTTTTCAACCAATCTTTTTTTTTCAGAGTCTAAAATGTTTTTGTTGCATCCAGAAATAAATAAAATTCTTCTCTGTAGCAGTTCATTGATTTCACAAATGCAACACACTATATATTGTTTTCTACATAGCATAAAGGTGAAAAACAATATGCACAGTATCTTCATTTTAGATATCAAAGGGATTTTGTGATTCCTGGTGTTTTCTTTTCTGTGGGAAACTGGTCCTAATGGCTCTTTTGATCGTTTAAGGTTGCTGACCCCTGTACTAGGACCACCTTTCCCAACCTTTGTGCCCTTCAGACTTATGGGTTTCATTTCCCAGATCAATCTAGCAAACATATAACTGAGAATTCTGGGAGTCTAGTTCACTGACTTATAGTTCACCAGGATTGGAAGAGAATACACTAGAAAACAAGTGGCATGTAATTTTAAGCTTTTCTTCTACTCAATTTTCATTGTTATCAATAAATAATAGTGTCTCTGAAATGGGACTACGACTTTTTACCTAAACCTCTGCACCAGACTTGGTTCAGCATAGTGAGAGTTGTAGGTCAGACAGAAGGAAGGGGAGAGTTTGGCCAGACAGAAGGAAAGGGAATGCTTTTTAATATTATTTGTTGAAGCTCTTTACTTCTTCAATAGAGTGGCTGTAATATTCAGGGCCAATGTTAAAAAGTATGCTTCCTTAGTGCCCTAATGATGATGCTTTTTTATTTTCCTTCGGTTTCCCTTTCACCAATAAACTTGCTTATATGTCCATACATTTTCAATAGTTGATTTCATAAAGGAGTTTCTCACTGAACAAATGCCTGCTTCTAATCACACATTTAGAGCTTGCCTGTTTTAAGATCAATATAAAGTTTTTATAAACTATCACCCTGGCTGTTGAAGAGACAGTCTAATGTATCTTTCTCCAATGCATCTTTCAATATATCACTGCCCAGAGTTAATTTCTGTGAGATGGATGGCCATATAAATTTGATAACTACATAAAAGTTTATTTTAACTTTGTTTTGTATAAAATAAAATGAACATTTAAAAAAAATATTATTTTCTATTTTGATAGAGCTGAGCTAAAGGGAGAAGACTTAAACAAAAAGACTAAGAACTCTTCATATGGACAAACTAGTCAAGCCGTTTAGCCTGACTGGTCACAGATAATCAATTGTCTTTGATTGGAACCCTTGAATGAAATGGTCTTCAACAGGTGTGAGAACCAGGAATATCCATAACAATCTTGTCTCACCACTGATTTATATAAAATTTTAACTCACTTGGCTGTTTTAATTCCAGTTCATAAATGCTGTATCCCAGCATGGAATTTACTTTTTAACAGCAATTACACACTAGGTCAGTGATACCGAACCTTTTTTCCCTCGGGTGCTGAAAGAACGTGGGCATGCACTATCGCGCATGTGCGAGTGCCCACACCCATAATTCAATACCTGGGGAGGACGAAAACAGCTCCCCCCGCCCGGAGGACGGAAATAGCCTGTTTCCCAACTTCTGGTGGGCCCAGTAGGCTCGTGTTTCATCCTGCCCAGGCTCCAAGGGCTTCCCTGGAGCCGAAGGAAGGTAAAAACGCCCTCCCCCACCCCCCGGAGGCTCTCTGAAAGCCAAAAACGCCCTCCCAGAGCCTGTGTGAGCCAAAAATCAGCTGGCCGACACACACATGCATGTTGGAGCTCAGCTATGGCAATGGCTTTAGTACCAGCAGATATGGCTCTGCGTCCCACCTGTGGCACGCGTGCCATAGGTTTGCCAACACTGCACTAGGTTGATATTGTACAGTATACAAAACAAGGGAGTTGAAAGGGACCCTGGAGGTCTTCTAGTCTAGAGTACCCCAACGTTTCTGGCTCTGTGGACTGGGGGAGGGTGGGGAGAGAAGGGATTGTTCCACGTGAGTGGCTGGCAAGTGTGCATGCAACTCCATTTGTGCCAGTGATGTGCACACATGACGGCTGCTCACTTAAATAGACAGTGTTCGCATGCAGGTCCGCTGTTCATGCAAGTAACAATGCGTGTGCACATGTGCTCACTGGCCATTTCTGTGGTCTAGTTGCAAACTCTGCACAGCCCACAGGTCCAGGATACCTGTTCCAATCCAACCTTATGCTCAAGCAGAAGATCCTATAACATTCTGGACAAATAACTGTCCAATCTCTTCTTAAAAACCTTCAGTGATGGAGTACACACAACCTTTGGAGGCAAGCCTGGTTCAGTGGTTAATTGTTCTCACTGACAAGAAACCAGCTCTTTAGATTTTAGATTCGATCTCTCCTAAGATTTCATCTGTTGTGTCTTATCTAACCCTCAGATGCTTTGGAGAATAGATTGACCCTCTCCTCTCTGTGACAGCCCCTCAACTGTTATGACTGTTATGTCATCCTTAGGTGGTTTTTTCCCCATTGGACTAGAAACATACTGAGTTCCATAACTGTTTATTGTATGGTTTAGCCTCCAGTATATGGCCTCCAGTATACAGTATATATAGTATGATTTAACCTCCAGTTCTCTAATCATCTTTGTTGCTTTTCTCTGCACTCCTAGAGTCTCAACATCTTTTTATGTTGTGGTGATCAAAACTGGACACAGTATATTCCAAGTATGGTGCTACCAGTGCAGCATAAAGTAGTACTAACACTTCATATGATCTTGATACTATGCCTCTGTTAATGCAGCATAGGATTGCATTTGTCTTTTTTGGCAGCTGTGGCATACAGCTGGCTCATTTTTGTCATCTGGTATTATTAATGTCACTGCCATTAATACAGGTATCATGCTAATCTGTACCTGAATGCTGTTTAATTTTGTTATACAACCTTTAATTCCTTTTTATTATGTGAATTCTTATATCAACATGCAGACACTGAGTTCTAACTAATATACCTGCTGCTTTTGCAATGAAGTTCTACAGGAAACACAAAATGACACTGATATTTAAGCCTAATGTATGGAAAAAGAGGATAGAGGTTTTTCTCTTTATAATATTTGAATTAAGTTATTTATTCAAGATTGAATAAAGGATGTTGTTTACACAACATGTAGTTTACACAGTGAATATGCTATTAAGAGATGTGATAGCCACCAATTTACACAGTTTAGAAAGTGACTGAATAATGTTGATTTAATTTATAAAATCTACTTAAAATAGTGGTGTAAAAAAGGTGGCATAGGGATGCATAGACAGAGTGTATAGATATTGTTGACACTTTCTTGAGATTAAGAGGGAAATAGCTTTAAGTCTTTCAGGGTGTAAAACATCCATTTTTATCCTTTAAGCCCAGTACGGCCTTCAAGTCAGCATTTTAACCTTACACATTAGCTTTCACTGAACATGCACATAAAGACAGATGTTATTTTAGGCACACATCCAGCTCTGTAAATTAAGGTTTTGAAGATGAATGATACCATCATATGAAATGTGCACATGTAACCATTTTATAGTTACATTTTGTACCAAATCTAAATTTTGAAAATATCTATTTTAATATTCACTTAAAATTTTATTTGATCACCAAATTCAGTTAATACAATAATAAAAAATATATAAAATTGCCTTCTGACAGGGATGACATGATGGCAGTATTCCAACATTCAAGCTATTCTCCAAAGTACCTGAAGGTAGGACAAGAAGTAATGGATGGAAACTAATCAAGGGGAGAAGCCAGTTAGAAACGCTATATTTTTTAACGGTTAGAAAATGAGAAGAATGTTCTTGTCTCATTGCTACTTCCTTCCCATATTTAGAAGATTGTACCCTGCATTACATCTACAGTGATACCTCATCTTACAAACGCCTCGTCATACAAACTTTTCGAGATACAAACCCGGGGTTTAAGATTTTTTCGCCTCTTCTTACAAACTATTTTCACCTTACAAACCCAATGCCGTCGCTGGGATGCCCCGCCTCTGGACTTCCGTTGCCAGTGAAGCGCCCGTTTTTGCGCTGCTGGGATTCCCCTGAGGTTCCCCTCCATGGGAAACCCCACCACCGGACTTCCATGTTTTTGTGATGCTGCAGGGGAATCCCAGCAGCGCAAAAACGAGCACTTCGCTGGCAACGGAAGTCCGGAGGTGGGGTTTCCCAGCGAGGGGAGCCTCAGTGAAATCGCAGCATTGCAAAAACACAGAGGTCTGGAGGTGGGGTTTCAAGGACTTTGGTGTTTTTGCGATGCTGCGATTTCACTGATGCTCCCTTCACTGGGAACCCCCACCTCCGGACTTCCGTTGCCAGCGAAGCGCTTGTTTTTGCGATGCTGGGATTATCCTGCTGGGATTCCCCTGCAGCATTGCAAAAACACAGAAGTCTGGAGGTGGGATTTCCCTTGGTGGGGAGCCTCAGGGAAATCTCAGCAGTGCAAAAATGGGCGCTTCGGCTGGCAAAAGGGGTGAATTTTGGGCTTGCACGCATTAATCGCTTTTCCATTGATTCCTATGGGAAACATTGTTTCGTCTTACAAACTTTTCACCTTAAGAACCTCGTCCCGGAACCAATTAAGTTTGTAAGACAAGGTATCACTGTATTTTTGTATAAATTGTTCTCAATTTCTACTTTTCATTTGTTAATATCTGAGGGATTTAATATTATTGTTATGTGACTCAATAAATTAAATATTCTAAAAATTATCAGTGTTAATTATTGTGATATTGATAAATATGAAGCACCCACACAAACACACCCACTTTCACAGTCCTGTATAATTTTTAAAAGTAAGAAGACCTGACAGCAAAAAGTTTAAGAAGCATTGCATTAGACTAAGAAACCACTAGACTGGCTAAGCTCTTCTCTCTCTGACCTTCCTACAATCCACTTCCAAGCCCTCTCTGCACCCCACTTTTGTGAAAAATGAGATTTGTTTTCTAAAAATGGGGGTGTTTTTGCCTTTCTCCAAGGGGCAGAGCTTCAAGATGCCCAGAATGGCTGTTCTTGATGTATAAGACACATTGACATTTCCACTCTCTTTTAGGGGAAGAATTGCTGTGTCTTATACTCTAAAAATACGGCATATCTTACTTTTTAAAATCTAGAACATCCTTATGCCTAATGCAGTATACAAAACCTATTTCTTTTTGTCACAACAGCTCTGTGAAATAGATGGGATGAGAAAAAATAGGCAGCCCAGAATAATCCAGTGTGTTTCCATAGATGAATGAGAGGTCTTTCTGTTCTGATTCTAAGACTTCAACCACTATACCATGCTGGCTGTCAAATAGAAAGACATATCTGTGGTTATTCAAAGCCCTCATTTCAAGCTTCCACCAGAATTCCAAAAAAATAAAACTGAACTCCAAGTTTATCATTGTTGTCATCATCGTTATCATCCTGTAACTGCTTGCTGCATTTTAAATTATATGAATTTGTTATCTGGGTTTTCATATAAAAACTGCAAATAAGATGAAAAACATTAAACTGCCAGTTTGAAGAAGCAAGGAAAATAGCTATTTCAGAGACACAGTGTGTAAATAATACTATAAATTGCTTTCTTAATTTTTTTTAAAAAATCATTTAAAAATCAATTTAAAAAAAGAGCACCACTAACACAAAAAAGGAAAAAGCAACCAATTTTTCTAAGCTCAAATATCAAGTTTCATATCTGAAAAATAAGCATCTGGCATTTTTCAGCTACAATTACCACAATACTCCATCTCCACTCCCAAAATATGGGGTTTTATAAGAAAATATAATATATAAAGCCTGGAACCAAGTTTTTTTAAAAATGTTATTTATTTATTCAATTTCTATGCTGCCTAATTCTCTAGGGACTCCAGGCGGCACAGAAATTGAAGAATTAAAATTAAAATATATCAATCAAATGCCTTTCATTAAAAAAAGGTGTATAATATTGGTATTGCTAGAATATGTACTTACACAACAATCCTTCTGTTCAGGAACCAGTATTTCCGCCTGTTTCTATCATATCCAATAGGTTCATGTCGAATGTACGGTTTGTTTTTTTGGATTTCAGCAATACAGTCTGTTACTCCAGGCACCTTGTGCGCTACACAAACTTCACACTGCCATTCATCCTCTGGCACCTCTTCAAGAGGCGGTTTCACACACTCTAAGTGGTAGACAGCTGAGCAGGTTTCACAGCAAAGCAAGTCCCCCAGTTTGTGACAAACTCTACAATGGTCATCATACTGTATCACGCCTTCTGACATTAATTCCTCCCGTGCAATGTTTGTCGTCAGAAACTGATCCACTAAAAATTGCAGAACTTGAATTTTATTTTTAACTGGTCCATAAGGGTATTCCTCTGCCTCTTGAAAAGGAAGAACATGATGATACTCCCTGTCACTCTCACAGTATACCCGCAAAACCTCTGGCCAAGTCATCCCATCTATAAAATATAACGTGGAGTTAACGCTATCTTTGAGGTCGGCAGGTCCAAAGGTAGTATTGGAAGTGTCCTCTTCACGTAAAACTGCTTTTAAAAGCACTATGTGCATCTCAGCCATCAGTGTACACTGTTCTTGGCTTACTAGAGCAGCACAGAAGTCTTCAAAGCGAAAAGGGGACAAGCGTAAAACAGTGCCAAAGTTCCGTAGTACCTCATAGATGGCAATAACATTCATGATATGCTCATTAGGCACCATTAAGTCCTCTGAGGATTTGGGCAAGTCAAGAGAAGGGATGTCTTTTTCTTCCAGGATTGGAGAACGCGGTCGGTGTATTCTCTGTCGCCTTCTACCTATAAATGAACAGTAAAGAAGAAAGAACGTGAGAATAGTGAGCAAAAGTAGAAATATTCCATGACAATACTGACAGAATTTTCACTTGTTACAGTAATAGAAATATAGAAACACAGAAGACTGACGGCAGAAAAAGACCTCATGGTCCATCTAGTCTGCCCTTATACTATTTCCTGTATTTTATCTTACAATGGATATATGTTTATCCCAGGCATGTTTAAATTCAGTTACTGTGGATTTACCAACCACGTCTGCTGGAAGTTTGTTCCAAGGATCTACTACTCTTTCAGTAAAATAATATTTTCTCACGTTGCTTTTGATCTTTTCCACAACTAACTTCAGATTGTGTCCCCTTGTTCTTGTGTTCACTTTCCTATTAAAAACACTTCCCTCCTGAACCTTATTTAACCCTTTAACATATTTAAATGTTTCGATCATGTCCCCCCTTTTCCTTCTGTCCTACAGACTATACAGATTGAGTTCATTAAGTCTTTCCTGATACGTTTTATACTTAAGACCTTCCACCATTCTTGTAGCCCGTCTTTGGACCCGTTCAATTTTGTCAATATCTTTTTGTAGGTGAGGTCTCCAGAACTAATAATATCTGTAGCAATAGCACTTAAGACTTCCTCAACTTACAGGAGTTCATTTAGTGATTGTTCAAAGTTGCAACAGCACTGAAAAAATTGACTCACAACTGTCTTTTACAGTTACAACCTTTGAAGCATCCCCATGAACAAGCTTCAGGTGCTTAGCAACTGGTTCATGTCCCAAGGTCACATGATGATCTTTTGCAACCTTCTGACAAGCAGAGAAGCTAGATTCAGTTAACAAACAGGTTACTAATTTATCAATTGCAGTGATTCACTTAACAGCTGTGGCAAGAAAGGTCATAAAATGGGGCAAAACTCACTTAACAGATGTCTCACTTAACAGCAGAAATTTTGGGCTCAATAATAGCAATATCACTTAAGACTTATATACCGCTTTACAGTGCTTTTACAGCCCTCTCTAAGCAGTTTACAGAATCAGCACATCGCCCCCAACAATCTGGGTCCTCCTTTTACCCATGTTGGAAGGAGGGAAGACTGAATCAACCTTGAGCCGGTGGTGAGATTTCAATTGCTGAACTATATCTAGCAGTTAGCTGAAGTTGCCTGCAGCGCTGCACTGTAAGCACTGAGCCACCCTGGCTCTTATGGCCTTAAGTACAGAACTACCTGTATCTAAATCAAGAGATATTTAATCAAACTTTATGAGAGACAAAACATTTCTGCTTTGGTGGTTTACCTTCTGCAAAAAGGTTTCATGATATAATTAGCCAAGACCTGCTGCTTCATTCTAGAATTCTAAACAAAAAAAACCCCTACCCTACTTGGCAAATTAATATACAGTGGTACCTCGTGATACGAATCCCTCATGATACGAACTTTCTGAGATACGAACCCGGGGTTCGGAAATTTTTTGCCTCTTCTTCCGAACTTTTTCCGTCTTACGAACCCGCTGCCCGAACGCCGAACCCAGAAGTTCGGCAAAAGTTCGGGTGGCCGCCGAGAAGCCCCGCTGCCCGGCTGTCGCCTTTTGAAACAGACGGGGGGCTTCTTGGTGTCCTCCCGAACCTGAACGCCAAACCCAAACTTTTGCCGAACTTCCGGGTTCGGCGTTCGGGAGGCCGCAGAGAAGCCCCGCCGCCCGGCTGTCAGCTTTGCAAAAGAGCCGCGGAGCTGTCGGGCCGGACGGGAGGCTCAAACGGAGGTGGGGAATCCCAATAAGGAATTCCATGGGCGGAGCTTTGACGTCACGAAGACGTCCTTTCTGGCCGTCCTGAAAAGTGAATCTCCACATACATTTAGCTATGCACTATATACAAGGAAGTTTGTGCTATAATTTGCAAATTACTGAGCCACAGTTGGACGTAAGGAATCTCATTCAAGGCTCCTTCAGAGAAGAACAAAACGTAATCTCCGTGTTCAAAAATGCCAGTTAAGACTAATGAGATTTAGACAGACCTATACTTTCCCAAAGCAAATGAACAGATATACAGTCCTGTATAGTGATCCCATTTTCAAATAAAGATAGGACTGAACTAGACTGTTTTTATTTTTTGCAGATCCTTCCTTTAATGTTGCACAGTAATTTAAATGAAGGGAGAAAGGGTGAAATAAACAATGGGTCTTTGGCAGAGGACAGACTCAAGATGCTGTCTGCTCTTTTACCAGCAATTGCCTGTTGGATTAGAAGGTGCCTGCCATTTCTTTTCTTTCGTGTAAGATTGGAAAATGGAATTTTTTTTTGTTGGTCTACTGTTGTTTCACAACCGTGACAATTTGCAGACGTATAGATTTCAAATCCCAGTGGATTGTCAAATTCTGTATTAAACCTTAGTTGTGGACTCTGAGGGGTTGAAGTTCATAGACCTAGAAGTGGTCAACTTTGGGAAAGCCAAATAGTTGCACAGCAAAAAGAAAATGGACAAAGATTGCCACTTCCCCTTTGTCTCACCTGAAATGGTGCACTCATTCCAACTCTGGAGATGATTGCTGTAGTAGTTGGTAAATCACTATCTAAGGTTGAATCTATTTTGTACTTCAACTTTGGCAAAGTCAACCAATAATGGTTAATAAACAAATCATGATTCGGGATAAGAGAGTCTACTCTTCTAAATAAGAAAACTGGCTACAATATATATTTTGCTAGTCTTTACAGCAAGATACTAATAGCACACAGTTAACTATTTCTAACTACAGTAGCTTGCCAAATAAGAAAATTAATCTGTTGGGATTGCTACAACTTGCACTCAAATCTCCATCCCCAACTAATGATATTTACTGCAATCACATTCACTCTATATCTCATCACATTCTCTCTCCCCGCCCCGTAAAAAATCCTTAAACAAAACACCATCACAGTGCTTGGAAGTCTGCAGGAAAGGGAGGGTGGATTTCATAATGAATGAAAGGGCTAAACTGCATGTCTAAATACTTCAATGGTTGTCATCTAGGCTGTGGTAAGTGCACATTAAAGAAAGAATCCACAGGCTTGTGATAACTGCATATTATGCTCCAGTAAATGTTGATCTAAACCAGAGGTGAATTTGGAGGAAAAAATAAGCAACATTCTGAATGAATACAATCCAGAAGAAAAATGTATTCTTCTAGGTAACATGAATGAATTGGTGGGAACAAGACAAATGAGTACAGGGGGGGGGGGGGGGGGGAAATGACAGGACCTTATTTAAGGAATAAGAATGGATGAGACTAGTGATACACCTCTATAAAATGTTCTGTTTCATTTGCAAAGTTTAAGGTCAAGTCTACTCATATGTATGTATGTATTGTACATAGGGATAGTCCTCCAGGCAAGATAGTAACTGGGACTGTAATTTCTCTCAGTAAGTGATGCAGTTGTAAAGAATATCATGCAATCACATCATTACCATTGTTAGCCAAATTATAAGGCAAAGGCCCATACTGATCCAAGCCATGTCTATCTTGATTGCTCCCAGCAGGAGACTTAATAAAGAAAGGGACTGCTTCCTCTTCAACCTGCCTCCACTTCCATCTCTGTACTTTTGGCTGCCCTGTATAGTGGCATTCCTCAGTGGCAGTGCTGGGGCTGAAGTAGACTGCTTGGGGCCTACTTCAACCCCTGTGTTGGCACTACTACTGCTGGTTTACATGGTGGTTAGAAGGGCAGAGATAGGAGGAAGATGGTTGGGGAAAACTGAAGAGTCCCTATGGTTGCAAATATGGGTGGGCAGCCATGCCCAAATTTTGATCATGTGCTCTTAACTGTGAGTTGTTGAACAAATTAGAATATAATCAAGAATCATGGGGGTACAACACTTAATGATTGTCATAGGGGTCAAATAAGCAATCAGGAAACAATCAATATTAATATAAATCTTAAGGATACAAGCAACAAGTTACAGTCATACAGTCCTAAATGGGTGGGTGATAGGAATGATGAAAAAAACTAATAGTAATAGTAATGCAGACTTAGTGAATAGTTTGACAGTGGTGAGAGAATTACTGTATTTGTTAAATTAAATTATTTGTTTAAATTGTTAAGCAAGGACTTCCTGTATATCCTATGGAACACAAGTCTAAAAGCATGACCCATTTGATTATGTTGAAGGACAAAGAGAAATACGAAAGATTAAAATGTGATGATAGGTTGTGGTGGACAGGCCAATTTCTGGTAGTGTGAAGGGGTGCTCTTGGGAAAAAATTGACACACAAAAAAAGTTTAAAAAGGAGAATGAAAACAGAATAACTGCAGGAAAGAAAAAGTACAATCCTACATGAAAAGATATTGGGACACAAATTAATCTCCCAATTAATTTAGTTTTAAGTAGATGTTAGATGAACAGTCAAAAATGGAAACTGGGTAAGTAGTCATTTATGAATGCTGTGAGAATATCAACAAACTGCATAGCTGCAATTGCAGTCTATAAGTGAAGAAATGGTTAAATTCATATGTAGTTTATCTACAAAGTGGCAGTTGCTTGACAATGGAAAACACCCAGGGCAATATTTGATATAAAACAAAAGATAGCAAGAGTAAAAATAAATATTAAGGTGGATTAGTTTTGGAAGGTATCAAAATGTTGAATGAAAGGGTACAAAATATGAGACTGGAAAAAATTTGAGCTGTACATGGTAGTTTTCTGCAGAACAAGGGGTTATGTACCAAGTTTTTGTTCTTCAGGTGATTTAAAAATATATGCATGCATTAAGAAAGGTGATGTTAAATGTATTGATTTAGAGAATTCATAGATGTTTCTCAATATTTTTTACCGTGGAAGAACCCTTGACATAATTTTTAGGTCTCAGGACACTCTATATAAAAATGGCAAAAAAAAATACAAACACAATGCTTTGAACTTACACAATCCTTGTTTTACAATGGCACTTAACAGCAAAGCAGCATGCCAGTACTTAAGAAACAGTATACTGTATAAACATTCTCACAACTGAAAGCACTAATATTGCAAAGTGTTCAAACAAAAACAAACAAGCTTTAATTATGATCTCTCATAGAACACCATGTACGTGCAAAAACAATACATTGCTTAGTAAATAGTTCAACATTAAGCTTGTAAGACAAGGCAGTGTGGTGTCCACTTGATTATTTATGACAATTACAGATACATGCACAAGGAATGTCTGCTTGTCCAAATAAAGAAAATGGCTATATATAAGACTGTGCTTCTGCTAAGTGAGAGCTGGGTATATTAGGAGAAACCAAAATTAACTACAGTTTAAATGGGATATTTTGGGTACTTAAGAAGTGATTGTTGCTCACTTTTTCAAGGCGATGACAGGTGAATGGATGCAAACTGGATTTTTAAAAAGTGATTGGTATGAAAAAGGTTTATTTAAAGTTGTTTGGCCACATAGTGAGAATAAGGGTCAAATTGAAAAATATTGTAAATATATGAAGTGCATAAATCAAGAGGAAGGTGAAGACACATAAAGCTAAAATGAGATGGAGCTGAGAATCTCCAAATGAAAGAGGCAAGAATTTTGAAGAACAAAAGGCAACGTATGAAGCAGTTGCTAGGCACAGAGGAAGCAAGGGAGATTTGTTAGAATAAAATGATATGGGGGTGTACATTAGTTTTAGCTATTTTCTCTTCTTTGCCTGATCTCATTTCTTTAATTTTTTTGAGCAATTATTTTTTACTTCTTTTCTACTGGTTACCTCAGTAGAAAGCAGCATAATGGGTACAAGTGTAGATGTAAAGAATAGGCAATCTAAATAATAGCAAAAAACTCCCCTATCTATGCTAATTACTTTAAGATACTGTATACCAGTGATGGTGAACTTATGGCATGCATGCCACAGGTGGCACGCGAGGCGTTGCCCTATATCAGTTTGATCAGTTCGGAAGTGAACTTCCAGTTGGGCCATTTTTCACTCTCCCCAGGCTTCAGGAAAGCCTCCGGAGACTGTGGATGGCGAAAAACAGACCCAACAGGCCACCCAAATTTCAGAAATGAACTTCTGGTTGGGCCATTGGGCCATTTTTCACCCTCCCCAAAAATGGGCCATTGGGCCCATTTTTTGCCATCTACAGACTCTGAAGGCTTTCCTGAAGCCTGAGAAAAATGAAATGACCTCCCCCTGTCCTCTGGAAGATTCACCATCACAGGACTGTAGAGTTGTAACCTTTACAATTTTTAAAAAAATATAAAACTATTTATTTTAACTGGTGATGCTAAGAAAAGAAAAGAGATGAGACAACTTTTATTCACTCATTAACTTTGAAACATGTACATATGGAGAAAAGACAGTTTCTCAATATTCTGGGAATTAAATGTATTTTAAAGCCTAAATGGACTAAACACTAAAAAATGTTAAATCTCGATATGAAAGCTACCCAAGTAGAGATCAACCAGAAAAGAATATTAGCTATCTCTAGCAAAAAGGAGGTCAAAATTAGAAAACATTTTTTTTTGTAAAACCAACAAATCTGAAGTATATACAGTAGTCCCTCGCTATACCACGCTTCACCTACTGCGGCTTCACTTCATCGCGGGTTTTCAAGAAATATTAATGAGAAAAATCATACGCGGATCTTTGCTGGTTCGCGGGTTTCTGAGGAAGTCGATCGGCAGATTTAAACAGCCCGCGGAACTCGATCGGCAGGTTTTTCAAAAAATATATATCTAAAATTGTAATTACTGTATTTAAATACTGTATCTAAAATAAATAATGTGTGGGAAGGGTTTATAAACACTTAAAACAATGAAAACTTACCAAACAATTACAATATAAATACTTAAATAAGTACTATCAGTCAATAAATTCCCCATCGCGGATTTCACCTATCGCGGCCGGGTCTGGAACGTAACACCAGCGATAGGTGAGGTCTTACTGTACATAGAGAACCCTATCAGGAGTTGGGCTGGGAAACTTCTATATTCAGAGTTAGCAGAAGCTTCTGTATTACCTTGAGCCCCTTGCAAACATGTTAGTGCTACAAATACGTGGTTCTTCATCTTTCAGTTTACCACAACTAAAACTTCCTCTAGAAATAAACTTCCTTGATATACCATACACGGTAATATTATTCAGCCTCTGTTTTACCATATGCCTCAAGGATATAAGAAGCATTCTTCAATGCTTTCCTAAAGACTTTCACATCTTTCCCATTACAGTACTTTTATTTTGTATGTGTGCCCATTGTAAAATGGGCAACTCAGGATAAAAACTCACAACTATACAAAACATAAAACATAACCAAAATCTGGTACCTCGGTCATCCCCTTGGGTTTCCCCAACCCAAATAATCTCTCTCTGTCTCAGTGTCAGAGTAAAAAGCCATGTCTTCCTGGCCTTTCACAAGCACAATTGACAGATTAAGTTTAATTCAGAGATTCTCAAATTCTGTGATACCTTGACTTGCTAAAATGACTATATGACTCCCTTCCTAACAAAACTTATAACAACAGCAATTAGTTTCATATCAAAGGGATTACTTAACTCAGGGGGTGAGCAACCATAGCCTCTTTATGACCTGTGGACTTCAGCTCCCAGAATTCCCGAGCCAAGTCCACAGATCGTAAAACTCTTGCATTCACCTATTCTTCATCTCAGTAGTCAAATCCTGTCAAAATTGATTTCACTAATGTCTCAATCCAAGCAAAGCAAACTAAGTTCTGAGAGGGTGCTGTTTGTACTTACAAAGTTGATTTTTTAAAGGACTACTGTGGCACACGTTCTTTTAGGGACTCTGGGCTGATGATTTTGTATGAAAGGACAACCTCTGATGTAGGGAATGGTACACAGAGTGTCACAATTCTTATTTTTATTGTTCCTGTTTGAGAACCCACACAAAATTAGAGGCAATTGGTTAAATCAAGGCATGCTGAAGACCAAACAAAGTCTACATTAGATCTCCTGTGATTAGAACAGCAAACATCAAGCATACAAAAAGAAAGGGAAGTTCAAGAGGAGCTATTGATTGTACGATGGTTTTTAGTAGTCTATACTTTTGCTCTGCGTTGTTTTTAATATGATTTATATATAGTCTTCCGAGTTTTCTTTTTTCCTCTTTCAATAACAAGATCAACAAACTGGTCATTCATTGAAATCAAATATTCTTCTCTAAAGTAACATCTATAAACTTTTGGGGTGTTTTATCTCTAGAGAGTTTTACTTGAAGGTGCTTTCTTTCAAACCATGTTGGGCAACTTCAATCTCTAACCTAAAATTCCTTAAAGGTTGAGCAGATGTTTCTTAATGATCATGACCAAGAGAAGAACAGCACCCAAATGCTAACAAAGGTACTATGGTCAATGATATCAAAAGTCCTTGAATGGTCTGAGAGTACTACCACAACTATATGTATGTCTCTCTTGGTAAAATATAGTTTATTAGGACACTTAAGAGCTACTCCTTATCACATATGGGTCATAATGCTTTTAAGACTGAAGATAAGGTCTGACGAGAAACCAAACTATAGGTCATAATACTCAGGTTTCCTCTAAAAGGTCTTCTGGAATTACACTAACACTATCTCTCTTCTCTAAATATGAAATAAAGGATACAAATCTATGATTATTAAAATTAGTTTGGTTGAAAGATGGCTTTTCAATTGAACGGATAGGGAATTGTTGCTTCTTCTGTCTCATTACTAAGCACCATCCCAAAAATGACAACTTTTATTAATATTCTACATCAATGGCTTCAAATTATGAAATTCCTTTCCTTATAAATCTGCTAAGCCTTTATAAGCTTTTTATACTCCTTCACAGCGGATTGTTAGGCTGTACATCAACATCTAGGTGAAGAGAAGGGAAGCTGATGGAACCAAAGCATGGGATTTCACCGTTCATGCTTTTCATTTACTTCCAAAGGGTAGCTGGAAGGACACTTTTCTGCAAGTGATAATTGAAAGAAAAATACTGACCCACAAGTTATAGCACAATTAAGAAGAGATATGAATAATTATCATATGCTTATTGCTTTAAATTAGGGATATGCAAAATTTAGCAATTCAGAAGCAAACATTCCAGAATACTCCTGAGAATTTTGAACCCTATCCAGGCAATGCTAAATCTCTGATTTGTGAAATATGCTAGTTTTGGGACCATATTGGGAAGTAAATTCCTTTAAATTGTGAGGTACGGTGGCTGTAGATTGAACATATCAGGATAGCAAAAATTTGCACATTTCTATGCTAAATTATACATTAAGTAGAGTTGACCAAAAGCAAATGCAGGACAAAAATATATTAAGTAAAAAAAACATACTTGGCTCAAAATAAAAGTATTTTCTAGAAATATTTTGTTCTTTAGCATTTTAAGAAAACATTTTTTAAAAACTGCATACAGTGATCCCCCGGGTATCGCGATCCCGATCATTGCGAACGGGCTAAATCGCGATTTTTCAACCCGGAAGTCAAAACACCATCTGCGCATGCGCGCCCTTTTTTATGGCCACGCATGCGTAGATGGCGCCGGGCAGATCAGCTGCTGGGCGGCTTCCCTGGGTCTTCCACCTCTTGCTGGCGGGAGGGCGAGCGGCGGGCATCAGCGAGGAGTTTCCCCACCGCCCACGCAAACTCCTCGCTGCCGCTTGCCCGCCCTTCGCCCGCCCACGCCGTTCGCTCGCGCCGCTTCCCAGCTGAGTCCTGAAGCGAATTGGCTTCAGGACTCAGCTGGGAAGCGGCGCGAGCGAACGGCTTGTCCGCCGCCTGCCTGCCCGCTCGCCCTTCGCCCGCCCACGCCGCTCGCTCACACCGCTTCCCAGCTGAGTCCTGAAGCGAATTGGCTTCAGGACTCAGCTGGGAAGCGGCGCGAGCGAACGGCGTGGGCGGGGCGAGCGGCAGCGAGGAGTTTGCGTGGGCGGTGGGGAAACCCCAATCTTCGGGTCCTCGCTGCTGCGGCGGAAGTAAAAACATCATCTGCGCATGCGCAGATGGTGTTTTTACTTCCGCAGCGCTACTTTGCGAAAACCCGATCATTGCTAGGGGTCCTGGAACGGAACCTTCGCAATGATCGGGGGATCACTGTATTAAGCTACAGCAGTGCTTTTCAAATTGTGGGGTGCCTCCCCAGGGGGCACCAAGTGATACCACAGGGGGGGAGGGGGGCACATGACCCTGGCGAATTGGGGGGGAGTTTACCACAGGGTCATACACACTTGTATTGGTACCTCCGTCACGTTCCTCGGCATTGTGTCCAGGACAGGCTGTTCTAAGAGAAAACGTCTTGCGAGTTCAATCAAACATATTGAACTTGCAAGACGTTTTGTTTTGTAACAGGCTGCCCTGGACATAACGCCGAGGAATGTGACAGAAGTACTGGTACTGGTCAGGTAGGATGTGTGTCTCGTGGTGGGGTGCATTGTGTGGTCTATTTACAGTCTATTTACAGTTGGAGGGGCGTGAAATGTTTACTTCTTCCTAGGGAAGGCGTAACTAATTAATAATTATAATTGGAAATAATTGAGAAGCACTGAGCCACTGTAATGTTGCATATATGTGAACAATACAGGACAACAGGTAGAAATAAAATTTGCAACTAGCACACTGCTGTGGTCAATGAGATTTTGGTTATGCACATTCTTTATAAGCTACCAAACTTTATTATCACTGGTACTTAAAACAATAAGAAAATATGGTAAAATATATCTATAAAATAAAACTGATTACTCTATCTGTTATTAGTCACTGAGAGCCAGGCAATATAAAAGTTTGATACAATATTATATTGACAAGAATCTTTACTTTTTATTCTTTAAAAATAATCTTACATACAATATAGTTACACAATTAGTGTACTATAAATAATAGTTTACACAAACTAGATGCAGCTCTGAAGTATTAAATACATGCTAAAATTCAATCAAAATCATAAGTGCATATAATTAAAAAATGCATTCCATGTTGGCAGCATGGGTAAACAGCTTTGTTATTTGCTTGCCTGGAGAAGCATAATTATCAATGTTTTCTTGGACAAATTTAATTCAAACATTCTAGTTAAACACTGAATTGTATAAAATATTTCCCTTGTCACTGAAGAATCAAAACAAAGAGAGATCAGTAAACGCTGAGCTGGTAAAAACATATGGATTAACAAAGCTTTATATTTTTGTATTCTGATCTGTGAAGCGAAGGAAGTTTGTTTTATAACTTTTTTTTTAAAATTAGCTCAATGTATTTGGAGGGAGGGCAATATGGTACTCTTCAAATGTACATAATCCCCTTACTCCTCAACCATCAAAATCCTTCTTGTGATTTACAAGAATTGCAAAATAATAATCTAAATCAGCGTTTCCCAACCTTGGCAACTTGAAGATAATTGGACTTCAATTCCCAGAATTCCCCAGCCAGCGAATGCTGGCTGGGGAATTCTGGGAGTTGAAGTCCAGATATCTTCAAGTTGCCACGGTTGGGAAACACTGATCTAAATGAAGGATGTTAGGATGGAATAGACTAATGTAGGTATTTAGAAGACCCCAAATATATCTATTGTACCATCATTGCACCTATACATTAAAAACTAGAACTATTAAAAAATCCTTGACATGATACGGCATAAATGTCCATTTAATCACAACCCCAATAAATTATATTTTGGCAAATCACATATTGTTTCTCTTGAACTAAAATTTGTACTTTCAACTTATCTAGTTATGTTAATTTAGAAACAGAAACAAACATTAAATCAAGTCTATGTAATCTCACCTAATAACATTTTGTTTGAATACAGAAGTTTAAGTTCAATGCAACTTAATTTAAGATTCACTTAAAGTCAAGTGTGGCACTGTATAAAACAATGCTTTATACAACTTGCACTCTATTAATACCTATTAGAAATAAAATACAACCAATATTAGTTAAATAAATTATTATAATTTAAATTATATAAGCATAAACATGGGTATATTAAGGGCGGAAAAATGAGCTCTAACGATTATCAATTTAGCAAAAACACAGTACAGAAAAGGCCAAAATAAGCAACAGTTTCAGCGCCCTTAGCCATCAGAAAGCTATTAAAAATTAAAAATAGCCATCCAACCTCCAAAACGAAGATGCCCATTTTAATTTGAATTAAAGTATGCAGGCTCCCACACTAAACCACACACTTCCCTCCCCATCCCCCACCCAACATTCAGGATCCAACGCATCTTGCCTTGCTACAACTCCCCTGGACCGTCTGCGGGAGAGACCAGAGCCCCTCGGCCCCTTTCCCAAGAAATCCTACTCCTGCCAATATTTACTTACAAACGCCACCTTTCCCCAAGTACAACAGGATGAGCTCTCCCCCTCCCCACCCCTTTCCTCCGTTTCCTTTGCAGCTCTGGCATTGTTGCATTTCAGGCATCCGCCGCCCTGTTGTTGGCTTTTTTTTCCTTTTCCTCCGAAAAAGTCCCTTCCGACTCTCTCTTTCTCCGCCGTCTGTATGCAATTGCCCCCTCCCCCTTCTGGCACCCCAACCAGCCCCAAGCCCGGTGCCGGACCAGCGGAGCGACGCCCCCCTCCAAGGATCGACCCTCCCCAAGACCCCCCACCCACCCAAGGACCCCGATCCACGACTCCCTTGCTGACGCCCCCCCCCCCCTTACCTGGGGTGCTGCTGTAGGTGCTGTGGCTCCTGAAGCTGCTCTCAGTGCAATAGCTGGCATCATCCTCGTCCTCCATCTCTTCGGGGTAATCGGAATCGTCGTCGTCCATGACCGCCTCCTCTTCCTCGGAGTCGGGCTTCTCCTCCGCCTCGCGGTCTTCCTCCTCCTCGTCGTCGGACCCCACGCTCTCCTCTTCCTCCTCCTCGTCGCTCTCATGATCGTCGTACACTACTTTGCCGCCGCTCCTCCTGGACGAGGCGGCCGCCCTGCTTTGGCTGCTGCTGCTGCTACGGCTGACTCCACCGCCTCCTCCTCCCCGCGCCGCCGCCGTCGTCGCCGCCGCTCCATCCCTACCCCGGCCCCTACCGCTACTGCCTCCCCCACCAGGGGTGCTGCTGCTGCCGCCGCTTCCCTTCCTCCTGCCGCCCCCCCTGGAGGAGGAGGAGGCGGTGGCGGCCTGGCCAGCTCCGGACCCTCTCGGTCTGGGCCCCGCAACCCCAGCCGCCTGGGCCGAGGCCGCCCACCTGCCCCGGCTGCTGCCCCGCAATCGGGACCTCAGGCCCCCAATGGGGCCCGGCGGGGCGGGCGGAACCGGGGTGCTCACCCGAGCGGGGGTCGCCGGAGGCTGCTGATGTTTGGGCGGCCTGCCTCGCCGGCCCCGCATCGCTGGGCGCTAGCCGAAGGGGGGGAGGGAGGGAGGAGAAGAAGCGAGGGGGGCGAGGGCACTCGGATCCCGGCGGGAGGCTGCCGGGAGCCGCCTCCTCCTCCCCGCGGTCGGAGCTGAGGGGAGGGAGGGAGGGGGCGCCACCGACTTGCGAGGGCCGAAGGCTCAATTCGAATCGCCGGCGTCCCGCTCCGGATCGCCACCGGCCGCCATCTTGTTTCTTCGTCTCTGCCTCGGATCGCTCCGCTCTGACTGGGGGAAGCGGCGGCGGCGGCAGGCCCAGAGCGCCTCACGTGACCGGGCTTTCCAGGCTGGCCTTGGCCACCGGGGGGCGCCCGAGAACTATCTACGACGGCCGCCTTCGCTCGGCTTCCCAGCCATCTTTGATGGGGAGCGAGCGACGGTTGAAGCCTCGCTTCCATCCTCTCGGGAAGCGGCATCCCCGTCTCACAAATCACCTCAGACACCTGTTAACCCTCCGTAAGGGAGAGGCCCTTTCTCGCCGCTCGTCTGTATGTCGCTCTCGCCCTCAATGGGGCACCGCCGCTTCTGATAACGCCGAAGAGAGTTTTCAAGCCCCGGTTGTTGCTCCGTATTTACTTCCTGAAAATGCTTCAGATTCACAGCCATTGTCGAATACTACAAGTGGAACCGCTTGCCTTCAGAAATTGTGGGGGCTTCTTCATCCCTGGAGGTTTTTAAAGAAGAGGCTGGCCAGCCATTCGTTTGAAATGATATAGGCCAGGATGTACTACAGCTTGAGCAGAGAGGGGTTGGGCTACAAGACCTCCCAAGGTCTCTTCCCGCTCTTATTCTGACTGGGTTCTTCCAGCAAGGTTATATATATGTGCGTGGAAGGAAACTTTGTAGGAGGGATCAGAAAGAATCAGTCTGGTTTCAAGAGGTGGCATTGGAAATGCAGTGACGAAATTATGCTATGCCTTCCTGGCCCATTACTTTTGTCATAGGGGAGTAGGAGGAAGAAGAAGGGAAGGAAAGAATACAAGAAGAAAGGGATGAGATGAAGGAGAAAAATCCGAACCTCAAACCAAGCCATAATGCACTTGGAAGTGTTTTACATATTCCAAATTTAGAAGACCAACTTTCATCCTGGTAGCTACTACTTCCTGTATCAAACTATTTGATGTTAGGGAGCCATCAGTAACCTACTTGTCTTTCTATACCTGCCCACTGGGAAGAACCCATTTTGCGAATTTTTAAAAAAAAGGATTTTACAAAGAAAGTAAAAACTGACACAAATTAATAAAAAATAAATAAAAAGGAAGGAAGGAAGAAAAGTGCAGAAAAACAAAACTAGAGGAACAGAAATGCGCTTTCAATTTGCCCTTCAGTAAATATAAGCACAATTTCTAAGCCACCCTTCTGAGGCTCAGAAGGGAGGCCTAGAAATCAATCAATCAAATAAATATATTGTCTCTTATTCCATGATTATAAAAAAGCTCCCTTTTTTCTATTACCCATTTTTTTCTAATCATCCAAACAACAACATGAATTCATGTTTTCTGTTTCATACAAATAGTGTTTAAAGTATTCCAGTCAGTCATAAATATAGTTTCCCCCCTTTACTATCAAATATGATAATTTAGCTACTTCTGCCAGTTCCACCATCACCACCAGCCATTCCTCAGTTATGGGCACCTTACCACTTTTGAGCATATAATAGCTTCACTGTGGTTATCATATATTAAAAGCGCGTTCTGGGACTTTTTTTCTACTTTTGTATCCATCATTCCCAAAGAAAAGTTTCTGATTTCAACTGTACTTTAAAATCTCCTGGATCTATGGTTGTACACATATCCAACATATTTTAACTTTTTTGTGTACCTAACAATAATGGTAAAATGCTCGTGTTCACTCTTTCAGCAAAGATTCAAACTACCTTTATATATTCTAGGCAATTTCCCTAGTGACAAATGATTTTATACATCATTTTATAAAATTCTTAAGGCTAAAACAAAATATTGTTTGCCTACACCCCCCAGCAACCAAGAGCTCCCTGCAGGCTTCCCAGACCCTTTGCTCACACAATTTTTGCAAAAAAAAGGGTGAAAAATAGCACATTTTTCAAAAAAAGGGGGGGTCCTTGCCATCCCCCAGTATCCAGGAGCTCCCTGCAGGCTTCCCAGGCCCTTTGCCCACCCAATTTTTGTGGAAAAACAGGTGAAAATAGGGTTGTTTTTGCCTTCTAATTATCCCATCTAGCATGACTGGAGGAGGAATTCTGGGAGTTGAATTCCACTAGTCTTAAAACTGTCAAGTTTGAAGATCCCTGAATTAGGGGTGCAAGGGTCTTCAAACTTGGCAAGTTTAAGGCTTGGGGACTTCAACTCCAATTCCTGAGCTAGCATGACTAGAGGAGGAATTCTGGGAATTGAAGTCCACAAGTGTTAAAGCTGTCAAGTTTGAAGTTTGTAAAATTATATATGGTAAAAAGTATACATGTTTGAAAAAGTACTCTGCTATACTAGTATTTTATAAAATAATATATTACTACATTTTTGGTTCAGAATACTTTTCCCCTTGTTATCCACCTCTAAATCTAAGTGAAAAATACTGTACTCTGGAAAATATGGTAGGTAGTAGAGATGGAATAGCTGCATGACATAAAGAGGTAAGTGAAGATGGATATAGATGAAATAATATACAGCAATTTGAAATGTGAGTTAGTCTATTGTATTTGAACAATGACATATTGAAGGTATATGAAGTTATATGTTGAATGTGGAAAAAAATAAAAAAAAATTGAAAAAAAACCAAAATGTCATAAGTTTGGGTGGTCAACATTAAAGTTTTGACCCTTTCAATTTGGTTTTGTTGAACATTGTCAAAGACAAAAAGGCTACACACAGAATTGTTGTTGCTATACAAATGGAAAAACTAAGATTTCTAGTCATTTTTGAGTGGTTAAAAAAACCTAGAATCTTTTTCATCATTTCTTCTTGAGAAATGTGCAAGAGCCTTTATTTATTTACATGTACATATCCCATCTATATTGTTTTCATAAATTTCAAGGCAGCAAACATACTAGTACTCCTTCCTCCTATTTTCCCAGCAAAAACCTTGTGTAACAAGTTGGGCTCCGAAGGATTGGTCTAAAGTGACTTAGCTGACTTATGTATCTAAAATTGGAATGGAAGACTCAGTCTCCTGGTTTCTAAGTAGTACCTTAACCATTAGACAAAAGTGGCCCTCAAGTTTTAATTCAAGCAACCCTAGTAGTTCAGCCATTACGAACTTAATGTTGGCACTGATCATTTTCCAAATTGGGACAGTATTTCATTTTTACAAGAGCAGAGTAGAATGTTCATACCATGGGATAGACTTTCTACTAAATCTGCACTTCTATTCTACTAGTTTTTCTCATCATTCCTTTCACCCATTTCCTCCCATGTTGACTGTATGACTGTAACTTGTTGCTTATATCCTAAGATTTTTATTAATATTGCTTCTTCATTGCTTATTTGACCCCATGATAATCTTTAAGTGTTGTACCACATGATTCTTGAGAAATGTATATTTTATTTTATGTATGATGAGAGCATATGCACCAAGACATATTCCTTGTGTGTCCAATCACACTTTGCCAATAAAATTCTATTCTATTTTTCTTATTCCTGGTTACTTACTTTACTTACTGGAGACCCTAATACTGTACTGGAGAAAGGTCTTGCATAGATAAAATAGCACTCCATGCCAGTCCCATCTGCAAATTTATTTATGAACCTTCCTTAATTAGAAGATGACACTTTAAGTTAAGTTTAAGTTAAGGCTTCTAGAACAACACTACTAATAATCACTGGAAGTCAGGCAGCATGTAAATTTAATTAATAATAGGAGATAAATGATTCTGGGTAAATTTCAATGGCTGAAATTTGTTCCGGCTTTATCAAATAGAAAAACTGAAGGAGCTATGAGGGTCATCTAGTTTCCACTGAGTCATTCTGCTAATGGAGATTCTCAGTCAGCCAGGTCATGGTTGTGCTAAAGGTACTTGTTCAAGAGACAAATCAACTTTTTTCTTTGAAGACATTTTACTTTTCATCCAAGCAGCTTCTGAAGAGTTTAATAAGCTTTTTGGATGAGAAGTCAAACATCTTCAACCCCACCCCGAAAATCCAGTTGCCTTTGGAAGAAGCACGGGTGTTTTCTGTTCTGGATTTGGGGTTGGATTTGGACAAATTGTAGTTTTGATGAAATTTGTGAATATGATTGCCCAGATTGAAACCAATTATTTCATTGATTGAATGACTAAATCTGTTCCTTTTGTCTATTGGGGAAAGCAATTATATCTTTTGAACTATTTCTCACATTTTTCTCTGAAACCTAGGGGAGGGTAAACCAGTCTAATGATGAATGCCTGCTAATAGACAAGACTGTTTTGATCTTCGCTATACATTATTCCCCTTTAGACTTTCCCAACTATCAGTTGGAGGTAAAGCATTCCAGTCTCTATCTTAAGAAATTGAACTTGTAAAATTAAGTTATGACTTCTTTTGACTTGCTCTGAGGGTTCTTCTTTTATGTGTCTCTATTTTCAAGATGTAAGGAGATAAATTTAGATAATTAAGTTTGTTACTATGCTTATTCTTTCCAAGTCCAGCTTGGGTGCAAGTGAGTTTATAAAAGCCATCTTTTTTAGATTTTTGTAGAATTTTAAAGACAAGGTTAACTATAGAAATTTGAACTCCTGCCACAAGTTCTTAGTGCATTTCAGGTATAAAGCTAAAAGGTTGTCCTAGAGCAAGCTCAGATGCACACTCCACATTCTTTCTCCTTAAGAAGCTGCATCTTATCCTGGAGTTGCTTGCCAACCCTATGATCCAGGAAAATATGCATCTGATTTATGGAAGTACCAACTGCTCATAAATCCCTTTTTGGTTTGGGATCCAAAGCCCAACACATTCCTGTTGGTCACTATCAATTTAATAAGTTTTCATTATACTGATGTAGAATTGTGAAGTAGGGTTGTTTAAAAGTTTCTCAGAATTATGCCATGGGGAACTAGAAATGTAACTTGTAAAACATCATTCTAGGGACACTATATTTCCCCTATAATAGTGACGGTGAACCTTTTTTTCCCTTGGGTGCCAAGAATGTATGCGCACCCTATTGCGCATGCGTGAGTGCCCATATCCATAATTCAATGCCTGGGGAGAGTGAAAACAGCTTCTCCCGTTTCCTGTAGGCCAGAAATGGCCTGTTTTCCAACTTCTAGTGGGCCCAGTAAGCCTGTTTTTTGTTCTCCCCAGGCTCCAAAGGCTTCCCTGGAGCCAGGAGAGAGTAAAAATGCTCTCCCCCATCCCCCAGAGACACTCTGGAAGCAAAAAACACCCTCCCAGAGCCTCTGTGTGAGCAAAAAAAATCAGCTGGTTGGCACACACATGCATGTTGGAGCTGAGCTAGGGCAACGGCTGTGTGCCAGCAGATATGGCTCCGTATGCCACCTGTGGCACCCGTGCCATAGGCTCGCCATCACTGCCCTATAACATCATTTGGTATATTTTAAGAAAGGCCAAATTAATATATATCTGTAGCATTCAGATAAGATGATTAACATGATTTAACAGGGACAGGATAAATGTTCATCAGAGTGAGAAATGTATTTCTCTGAAATAAAATAAAAGGTTCTTTACAAGAGAGTCATAATAATAATTTAATGAAGTATGCAAATTTCATGTAAGCGATATAACTTCTATGGAATATAAGCCCTTGTCTTCTGGGTTGTTTATTTTCTGTATATGTTTCAGACTTCCTTCAATCTTGTTCAATTGTGAGTAAAAACATACCTAAAAAGTAAAAGTAAAGACTTAATCAACAAATAAACTTGCATTTTAATGTATCATTCTTCAGGAAAACCATGTAATAACTATCTATATAGAATGAGAAAAACAGCAGAGATTCATGTTTTCTGTAGGAAGGTGAAGATAGATCTAGTGTCACTATTGTCTACAATAACTATGATCAATTTCTGCTTGTGATTATGGTATTAACATGGAGGAAAACTTACTTGGGCTCTAACAAACTTGTGTAGTTTTGAAAGCAACCCTCTTGCTTCTGGCAGCATAACAACAACTGTAAAGTGAGCATCTAGTAGGAGGCACAACCAGTCCATAATCTATAAATAAAGGCAAATACACAAACACAATCACCATGAATGAACACTTTAGTATTTAGCCATTAAAATGTAAGCCAGTCCACTATCTATACAGAATTTTGTTGCGTACCTATTTGCAGTTCAGCCTTTTAATTTCAGGGTTGAAACTAAACATTTTGAAGAAGGCAGTATAATTATTTTTATTTGTTTGCAATTGTAATATTCAATCAACAGTGAAGAATTTGCCAAATTAGCTGTTTCTATAATTTTAATCCCAAACAAGAGTTGCAATACAAACTCACTACTAACCACAGCTAATGGATCAGTTCATCGCCACACATTTAACTGGAACATTTTTGCTATGCATTAATTTTTAATAAAGGAGGTACAATTTGGGCTAATAAAAACTAGTTTAAAGGGACATCACATTACAGGATGTTCCCAGCGCATATGATAAACCAAATAAAAACATAGGTGAAGCTCTAATTGCAATCACTAGTCATCAATGTGCTTATATTGTTTACAGCAGCGTTTCCCAACCGGTGTGCCGCGGCACACTAGTGTGCCGCGAGACATGGCCAGGTGTGCCGCCAAGCTCCAGCTGGGCGGGGCGCTGCCAGTACTTCCGTCCTGGGGCTCCCGCTTGCAGCTGTCAACCGGCTCCTGCTCGATGCCGCGGTTTTCGGCGCTCTCCTGCTGGGCCCCAAAGAAGGAAGGCAGGAAGAAGGAGAGCTCCATTCTTCGCACCTTTTTCCCGCCTTCCTTCTTTGGGGCCCAGCAGGAGAGCGCCGAAAACCGCGGCATCGAGCAGGAGCTGGTTGACAGCTGCGAGCGGGAGCCCCACGACGGAAGTACCGGCAGCGCCCCGCCAATGGGAGTGGGGGGGGGGGGCGGCCGCAGGCAGTCGCGGGGAGATGGCGGCGGTGAGAGGGAGCGCTCTCTCTCTCTCTCTCAGCTGACTGCAAGCGGGAGCCCTGACGGTGGCGGTTGGATGTGCTGCTGGACGTCGTACATGCTGGCGCTGTGGGCCTGGCATATACGGTGTCCAGCTGCCGCCATCAGGGCTCCCGCTTGCAGTCAGCTGAGAGAGAGAGAGAGAAAGAGAGACATATAAGAGAGGCAGAGAGAGAGAGAAAGAGAGACATAGCAAGAGAGGCAGAGAAAGAGAGACAGAGCAAGAAAGAGAGGCAGAGAAAGAGAGATAGAGAAAGAGAAAGAGAGACATAGCAAGAGAGGCAGAGAGAGAGAAAAAGAAAGAGAGACATAGCAAGAGAAAAAGAGAGACTTAGCAAGAGAGGCACAGAGAGAGAGAAAGAGAAAGAAAGACATAGCAAGAGAGACAGAGAGAGAGAAAGAGAGAGAGAGAAAGAAAGAGAGATAGCAAGAGAGGCAAAGAGAAAGAAAGAGACATATAGCAAGACAGTGAAAGAGAGAGAGAGAGCAAGAGAGAGAGAAAAAAGCAAGAAAGAGATAGCAAGAGAGACAGAGATAGAGAGAGAGCAAGGGAGAGAGAAAGACAGAGGAAGGGAAGGAGGGAGAGAGAAAGAGAGCAAAAAAGAGGAAGGAAGAAAGAAAGAGGGATGGAGAGAGAGAAAGAAGGGAAGGAAGGAAAAGAGAGAAAGAGGGAGAAATAGAGCGAAAGGGAGGAAGAGAGAGGGTTATTTTGTCCAAACTTTTCTTTAGCCCCCCCCCCCCCTTTCAGTGTTCCCCAGGATTTTGAAAATATGAATAATGTGCCGCGGCTCAAAAAAGGTTGGGAAACACTGGTTTACAGGATGCCACTCATGATCTACAAGCAAGAGTAGATTTTTTGTATTAATGGTTTCTTCACTTTTTCACTTAACAATACAGTGAAACCAAATTTAACCATCCCGTATTAGATTCTTATAATAAATAGGTCAAATCCTAACTTACTTGTCTTGAATTTAGTAATAGGTGGCAAACAGATCCAATTAATCATTTTTTATAAGTGTAATCTATTATTCCAGTGAGAGCTGGAAGAATTATCTCATTTTTCCAGATACACTGAATCTGAGTGCCGTATTTTTCGGTGTATAAGACGTATCTTTTTCCTCCCTAAAAGAGGCTGATAATTTGGGTGCTCTGAATGTAGCTTTCCCCCTCCCCCGCCATAACTAGCTGCTTACTATCTTCCCAGCTCTTACCTTGTAGGCTCTTTCATTGTTTCTCTCTGTGAAGAATATTTTCCAAGCCCTAAGTCTTTGCAGGGTTTGTTTCATTACTCTAAAGTTGCTCTGAGTAAGTTTCTTTCCAGCCCAAACCAGGTGCTAACAATGTTTCCAGCTCTTACCGGCTTGCAAGCTCTTTCATTGTTACTCTCTGCAAAGAAGAATGTTTTCCAAGGCCTAAGTCTTTGCAGGCTTTTTTCCATTGCTTTACTTGCTCAGACTGTTTCTTTCCAGGTGCTAATGATGTTCCCAGCTCTTTCACTGTTACTCTCTCAGAATAAAGGGTCTTTGGATAAAATAATGTGCTGAAGCTGACCAGGCTAAGGATGCTAGCAAGATGAATACCTGGTAAGCAGATTCTTTTCCCTATTTTCCTCCCTCAAAACTAAGATGCATCTTATATTTCATTGCGTCTTATACTACCAAAAATACGGTATATGGCAGATCAATACGTGAAAATGAATGGAGTCCAACTGACAGGTGGTAATTATGCAGCATTGTATACATCGTTAACTTTTTCTACCTTTTAAAAAAAATGGGGTGGTAGGTAGGTAAGTAAGTAAGTAAGTAAGTAAGTAAGTAAGTAAGCAAGCAAGTAAGTAAGTAAATAAATAATCTATACCTGTTGCATGGTCAGATGAAATATTCCAGGGAAATGTGTGGACGTCTCTTTACTACATTGCACATATACATACTGAAGATACTGGAGGAATAACTAAAAAGGAAACAATAAAATTAGATGTCACTGAATACAACTGCATATGCAAGCAACCTTTCAGTCTTTTAAAAAAAGAATGACTTGATTTATTTGGTGGTATAACTGAGACATCCCATACATCAATAAGCAAAATAAATATTTTCCAGACAAAGACCCTACAGCAGAGTTCCGGCTTTGCAGACTGGCCCAGGAGAGTGGCTCAAAGGGGGGGAGGGAGGGGGGAGGATAGTTCCACATGAGCAGCAGGCAAGCATGAGCACCGCTCCATTTGCACACATGAACATACTTGTCTATTGCTCACACAAATGAGGATACATACACACTTGCCCAACTGTGCTCGAGTTCCAAAGAGCTGGTAATGGGCTTGGAGACCCCTGCCTCCATTTTTGGAATACAGTGAAATGAATTTCAGTTGGGGCTCTCCTACCAGATAAAGTCTGATACATACAAAGTAGTCTAGGTGTGAGTTAAATTTCTGTTAATTTTATAATGTTCATGTGATTACACAAATATTATTTGTGCATTATTTATATTGACACTATTGAAATTTAACAGACATTCATAAGTAACAGGCATCCCTTCTGCTAGAAGAGAATAGAGATAATCTTTGGCTTACAATAGTTCATTTAGTGACCGTATCTTAACATTAAACTATCAGACATAAAAGGAACAACTCCAGTGAAGTCATAACCAAATGTAAAATTAATTTGACACAGTTATTGAATTCTGAAGGCACAAACCAATACTTACTATTACTTGCTTTGCAGAGAGGTCTTTCAAATGAGGTAAAATAAATGTTTCACTGTAAGATGAAGAAATAATTGTATTTCTGCATAAGACAGAGATACCCGAGTCAAGGATTCTATTCAGATTTGTTTCTTATTTTACCCCCCTTTAAAAAAAATACTTTTAAAACTATTTTTTTTTTTAAAAATTAAAAGGTAAAGCAGCCTTTGTTCATCAAACAAAGAACTGTGTTATCCGAATTACAGAACGAGAAGAATCAAAACCTGGGCACTTTGCAAATTAAGGCTGCTGGTCCTAGCAACAATTCTACTGAGTCTTTCAATCTGCCAGGAAAAGAAAAAAATGTGTCTAGTACTTTACCTACACAGATTAAAAAGGGTTAACAGTGAGTATGCATGTTGATATTTCTATGCATACATCATGAACACCAACATCATTTTTTCAGTGAAGATTTAGCAGAACCAAATAGCAGTATTGCTACTTCTTGATTCAAGAAAAAAGAAGTCCTTTCTGCACCCAGTTTTAATGTAGAGAGATAAAGTTGGGACTGAGGATCATGAGTTAAAAATAAAAATATATTGAGCAGTGGCTCCTCAAAGAAGGAATGCAATTAAGGAATGCAAAGACTTGTTTAGTCTTTATCTTTGCAATCAGATATTGTAGCAATGCAGCAGAGAACAGTACATGTAGGAATTACTATAAGATTTACTTCTCGCTGTATCCATTTGATTCTAGGGCAATAGTGGGATACCTGTAGCTCCAGGTAATTTCCAAACATCATTCTTGAGTAGTCACATTGCCTAAGGTATGGCTCTGGTGAAATTGTTAATATTCTAGTGTGGCGTGCTAGCAAAAAAAATCTAATCTTGTGGTACTTTGTTGAAAAATAGCCACAAGACAAATGAGTTTAGCAATTAAGACACTTTCAGACTTTTAGTAAATAAATCCCATACACAACTTTGCTTCAGCTGCATACACAGTTTGTAACAATACTGGTAAAATTTGTTATCTAAATATCAAAGTCTACTCTCACATTTTATGTCAATTAAAAACAATCTACATTGATCGGTGTTTCAATATTTTATTCATACTTTTAAAAAATACCTTAATATATTTTTAGTTATAGCTATTCCAACAAATGTTATTTTATGCAGTGGTTTCCTAAATGTATACTTTCATGTAAATTTTGGAGCTAAGACTGAAATAAGTTGCCAGAATCTGTTCATTGCTTTTCGGTGCATTGCTACATTTTGCTTCCAATTAATACATTTTCTTTACATCCCCATTGTATACCACGATCAATTCAGATACCAAAGAGACTATATCTGAGGGTTGTCATTTTCAATTCAATTCTACTGAATAAGAGAAATGATAATATTTTCTTTTAATCATTCATATCAAAAATATATTTCAAAGGATACAATAATGTTGCTTTGTGTGGCCCAACTGGACAAATTTCACTTTGTTCTATTTCTTGGGATTTCTGTATTGTCTGCATATCACAGCTATCTTCCTCTATGAGTTCAAAAGTGCCGCCATTCTGTACAACTTTAGACAGTTCATCCATTTTGTTGTTTTCAACAGTATTAACATGATCTGGTACAAAATCTGAATTTACATTCATTGTTTCAAGGTGGTCATCACCAATGCTACAAAGAAACAAAATGTCTTAAGATACTCAAATTTGTTTAAAGTATTATTTAAAACTAATCCTGAAGTTGAAACCATAATAAATATAAGACAGATTGTTTTAGATAGGGACATAGGGAAAAATTGCTTTTGGCAGGCAAAAATTGATAGGGATAATAGTACATCAAGGAGGATAAAAGCCATTACTGGTTAATTGCTTGAAGATGAATTTTTCCCAATCTAAATCAATTAAAAGAAAAAAGAATCCACAATCTGGATTTTATAAAAAGGGAATTATTTAGGTTTGTGCAGTATTAAGCAGACATAAATAAATAAACTTGTAAAACGAAAAGTTCTCCAAAGAAAGAGATGATTTATAGTAGCTGTCATTTCTTCAGCTTGTCCACATGCAGATCTAAGAATAATGCCATCTTTTCAGAGCCTTTTTATAAACACAAATTAAACTGGGGAAACCCCCACTATTTCAAAACAAACTTGCAAGAACTATTAATAAATTTAAACATAAACAGAAATGCAGTGGTACCTCTACCTAAGAACGCCTCTACTTACGAACTTTTCTAGATAAGAACTGGGTGTTCAAGATTTTTTTGCCTCTTCTCAAGAACCATTTTCCACTTACCAACCCGAGCCTCCGAAACTATAACCGGAAAAGGCAGGGAGAAGCCTCGGTGGGGCCTCTCTAGGAATCTCCTGGGAGGAAACAGGGCCTCCACCCTGTGGTTCCCCCAATCAGGCACATTATTTGCTTTTACATTGATTCCTATGGGAAAAATTGCTTCTTCTTACAAACTTTTCTACTTAAGAACCTGCTCACAGAATGAATTAAGTTCATAAGTAGAGGTACTGTAGTATGTATATTTACCTCAGAAAAATCTTCAGGCAAGTACAAATAACTGCTTCAGGGATATCAGGAAATTGCTGCAGACAGAGTTGCAAGAGATGTATATCTGTTTTCTCCACTGCAATTGCCATCAGTTCTGGACACATGCTGGAAGATAAAATAGTGAATTTCTCAATATATTTAACATTATGATTGGTTGCACAGTCAGCCACATGTTTGGACTGGATTTGGCATTTGTGTCTACCCATTGACTCCCTATTATTACTATTATTTAATCCTGCCCTTGTTAATATATAAAACTCAAGATGACATACATAATACTCCTGGCTTCCTATTTTCCTCACAATACAGTAATAACCCTATGATGTTGGTTGGGCTTGATCCAAGGTTACCCAGCTGATGGCCTAAAACTCAGTCTCCTGGTTTTTAAGCCAGCATCTTAACCATGACACCAAAATAGCACTGTGCTATGTTATGCATTATTTTTTTTCTGTACATATTTCCATACATCTTTTAAAAGTTTCTGGTTTATAGTGTAACCAATTCCCGAGAGCTATTGCTACAAAAATGTGAAGTGGGCTGTTTGCTAGAAAAGATTAAATATTTATTACCTATAAGAGAGGCCTTGTGTTTGAATCAGTTGTACCAAGCATCTGCGAGGATAGAATGAAGATTCTGCTTTACATCTGTTCACAAAAGCAGATACTATATGTCCAATTGATGCTTGAAAGACTGTCATTGGAGTGCTGGACAAAAACGCCAGTACTTTTTCTTCTACAGTATTCTGAGAAGCACCCTAAAAAAAGAAATATTTTACTTACTGGTTCCAACTTAATTATTTTCTTGTTTGCTAATTAAAAGTATTAACTACTGGACTAGTCACCCAACATTGTTATTGTTCAGAGTTTGCTCCATTAATTCTTCATGTAAAGAGAAATATTTTTAGATACTAACATGTATCTTACATTAAGAAATATTTTTTCTTTAGCTTTATTTTTGCAGTTTACAGAACAACTTTTTAAAAAAAGAATCACACTGACCAGATTTGTTAATTACACTTAAAATGCTAATTAATGACAATGATATTCATCTTTACTTTGCCTTGCTGATACTTAGAGGAGAATTGCAAATTAATTATCATTTAAGGTATATATTTCACTACGCGTTTGTACATAGAGAAAATGCTACTCAAGATTGCTATGTCACCGTTTTCAAAAAGGAATACTCCTAATTACCTTAATCATGTTAAGAAGCTGTTCCACTGTCAGAGTCCCTTCTTGAGCATTCTTTCTTGATCTCAACTGCAATATTTGACAAAGAAATTAAGAATCTCTGAAAGAAGTAGATAACATTCCTTCAAAACAAGTAAATCAAGATTATGTCTTCAATGAGATCTCCATTTTAACAGGATCCCCTGATTCATTTATTATGAAGGTACCACCTGGGTAAGAAAGACATTATCTGATGAAAAGGATAATGTGACTCAGGCTGTCAGCATTCCAAGCAATACATCCAAAGAAAACAGAACTCCCAGGCAGATGAGTTCCTCAAAGAACAGTTTATTGGCTACATCATATTGGCACAATTGGTGAAAGCTGCCTCTGAAGTTTCCTATGGCTTTCACCTGATTAAAAGGAAAAGTTTCCCCTTTCTGCCAAGATCACTGGTCACACCATCAAATCCAAGTGTTGGCCAGTCACTTGGTTACTTGCTCCTCCTCTGGCCAGCCACCTGTGAGAATGACTGTCCCTAAGTTACTCAAGTAGTTTTATTCCTAAGGCAGCACTAAAGTTCATACAGGTAGTCCTCGAGTTATGACTATTTGTCAGCAACCTTTCATAGTTATGACAGTGCTTCACGAGGGACTTATGATTGGTCCTCAAAGTTCCTGCTATTGCAGGACCCCCACAGTTATATAACTGCTAACAAGCTCTCATTTAATAGTATAGAATAGAATTCTTTATTGGCCAAGTGTAATTGAACACACAGGGAATTTGTCTTTGGTGCATATGCTCTCGATGTACATAAAAGAAAATATACATTTCTCAAGATTCATGAGGTACAATACTTAATGGTTGTCATTTAAAAATGGCTGCAGTGTCATATTATCATAAAATTGCCATTTGCAATTTTTCCTGCCAGTTTTCCACTAGCCAAGTAATTGGGGAAGCCTACGAGTAGGGTTGTAAGTCAGATAAATTTTTAGTGGGTAAAATCACTACAGACATAATGTGTTAAGAATGCCTATATCAACCCTGAAGTGAGCTTGGCTGGATGGCTTCACAATGGTGGGAGGGAAAGAAATAGATGGTATTTTGTAGTGAAAACAATAAAGTTTTCCTGTGGTAGGGTCATTCTCTCTCAGCTCTAGGGAGATGGCCATAACAAACCACTTCCAAAAATCATGCTACAAAAACAATGTACCTGGATTATAAAATGAGTCAAAATCACAAAAAACCAAATCCATCGCTTCCCTCATAACTTTCTGGTTAGGATTAGAGCAGTAAATGTTGCTTACTGGATTGTTTGGAGGAGGTGAGTTAAAATCTGAAGAAATCTTCAACATTATGTGAATATTATGTATGATTATACTATAATTAATTAATCAATCAACTTCTGCCTACTTAGTTCTGGATGACTGTGATGAACTAAGTAATATTATAAATATTATAGAAATAGAATAACTGTGGCAAAAGAAAGCAGTAGTAATAGGTGCCTTGGGTGCAAACCCAAAAGAACACCATTGGCATTGGCAAATTCACCATCCGTCAATCGCCACAGGTAGCTTTACTCAGAAGAATTTACATCCTACAGCCACATCTACTTATCCCAGATCCTTGGGAAAGACTCACTAGGGAGACAAAACATGCCAAATTTAATCTGACAATCTGTTTGACTGTGTGACGAATCTTATTAAAATTATATTATATTATGAATTTTATGTGAATATCTCAACACAGTTAATACATTTTATGTTTTGAAAAAAGAAATGGTGTTCTGAGAATCAAGCCTAGAAAGCCTGGGTTGCCAGCCACATTAGAGACTAGTGTGAGTTGATTGCAATTGCATGAGAGGTGCATTTAGAGAGAACAGCTTTTCCACTTGTTCAAAGATGCTCCAGCTATTTCTTTCTACTGATGGGAGCCCCCTAGTGATCACATTGAGAACTGCCACGTGCTAATCAACTTCAAAATGACAATTTTTACTGGCATTAAAGAAGGAGAAAATAAACTTCCATCAAAGTCTATGACAGACTTTTCCTAAAACATGTGCTGGGAACACTTCTAAAGTTGGGTGGTTTTAATACTTCTTTAAAAACAAACATGCTGACTGCATGAATTTTTCTTTGCAGCTTCTGAAACAGCCCCCCCCCCCACTATCAGAATCATAGGATGAATAAAGGACGTTGAAAAAAAGGCAAGAAAAGTCTTAAGATATACAGTGGTACCTCAAGATACGAACCCCTCGTCTTACGAACAACTCGTGATACGAACCCGGGGTTCAGAAAAATTTTGCCTCTTCTTACGAACTTTTTTCGAGTTACGAACCGGCGTTCGGAGACTGCTGGGAAGCCGCGCGGCTGTTTTAAAAGGTGACAGCCGGGCGGCGGGGCTTCCCAGAAGCCTCCTGAACGCCGGTTCGTAACAAAGTTCGTAAGAAGAGGCAAAATTTTGCTGAACCCCGGGTTCGGTTCGGGAGGTTGCTGGCAAGCCCCCCAGGCCGGCTGCGACCTTTAAAAACACCCGCGCCGCTTCCCAGCTGTCTCCTGAAGCCGAACGCTAAAGCCGAACTTCCGCGTTCGGCTTCGGGAGACAGCTGCGAAGCGGCGCGGGTGTTTTAAAAGGTCGCAGCCGGCCTGGGGGGCTTGCCAGCACCCCCCCGAACCCCGAACCCGGGTTCGGGGGGGTGCTGGCAAGCCCCCCAGGCCGGCTGTGACCTTTTAAAACACCCGCGGCGCTTCCCAGCAGTCGCCGAAAGCCGGTTTTTTGCGGGGGGGTTTTTGGTTGCACGGATTAATTGACTTTACATTGTTTCCTATGGGAAACAATGTTTCGTCTTACGAACCTTTCATCTTACGAACCTCCTCCTTGCACCAATTAAGTTCGTATCATGAGGTATTACTCTACTTAGATGGCCCAAATGCCTTATCATATAACAACAATAATAAAACAATGTGTTGGCGTATCTCCAAGAAATGTAATTGGGTTGTAAGAAAGAATTGGCGGGACCTTAGAATTCAAACAGATTGACACCTGCTGCGTAACACCTAAGAGTTAACAAATGTCGGTAAGAAAGACAAAAAAGTCTAGATAGTGAGCAGAAGAGAAAAAACTGGAGAGACTCACAAAAGATTTGCAAACAGAAGTACAGTGATCCCTCGAGTTTCGCGTCCTCGAGCATCGCGAAAGGGCTATATCGCGAGTTTTCAACCCGGAAGTAAACTCCACCATCTGCGCATGCGCAGATGGTGTTTTTACTTCCGCACCGCTACTTCGCTAAAAATCGATCATTGCGTGGGGTCCTGGAACGGAACCCTCGCGATGATCGAGGGATCACTGTATAACGATTACGGCAAAACAAAATGAAGATAATACTTATACAGTGGTACCTCGAGATACGAGTTTAATTCGTTCCGGACCTGGGCTCTTAAGTCGAGCAGCTCTTATCTCAAACGACTTTTCCCCATAGGAATTAATGTAAATAATTTTAATTGGTTCCAGCCCTCAAAAAACTCACAAAGTTAGTCTAAATTATGCAGAAAGACATGTTTTTAATGAAGAAATGTACATGTACATATAAATGAATAATGAAGTTTCTTTCACTTAACTTGTAAACTTTCTTAAACTTTTAAATTTACATATGTTCAACTTCTCTGCCACCCAATCCTGTAGGACACCAGGGACCGTCTTTAAGCGATCAAGAGAGGAATGGGTGAATGAATGGACGGAGGGTGGGAAGGAAGGAAGGAAAGAGGGAAGGGACAGGAGCAGAGGAAGGAAGCAAGGAAACTTATGAAAGGGGAGAGTAAGAGAGGAATGAGTGAAGGGAGGGAGGGAGGGAAGAAGGTGGGAAGGAGAAAGAAAAGAAGAAATAGAGGAAGGGAAGGTAAAAGAGAGAAAGAAAAAGAGCAAGAAAGAAAGAAAGAAAGAAAGAAAGAAAGAAAGAAAGAAAGGGGGAAGGGACAGGAACAGAGGAAGGAAGCAAGGAAACTTATGAAAGGGGAGAGTAAGAGAGGAATGAGTGAAGGGAGGGAGGGAGGGAGGGAGGGAAGAAGGTGGGAAGGAGAAAGAAAAGAAGAAATAGAGGAAGGGAAGGTAAAAGAGAGAAAGAAAAAGAGCAAGAAAGAAAGCTGCAAGCACCCCCCCGAGCCCCCCAGGCCGGCTGCAACCTTTTAAAACACGCGCGCCGCTTCGCAGCTGTCTCCTGAAGCCGAACGCGGAAGTTAGCGTTTGGCTTCAGGAGACAGCTCCTTGGCGCTTGTATCTCGAATTTGGGCTTGTAAGTAGAACAAAAATATCTCTCCCCTCCCAGCTCTTATCTCGAGTTGCTCTTAAGTAGAGCAGCTCTTATGTCGGGGTTCCACTGTAGTCGGTTTGCCTTGGGTGCAATCCCAAACATTTGGAGCACCACTTACACAAGATCGGCAAAATCACCATCAGTAAATTGGAAAAGGTAGTTTACTTAGAATGGCTTACATCAATGCAATGAAACTTTTAACATCAACCCAACAACATCTGCCCATTCCAGATCCTTAGGGAGGACTCAAAAGGTGAATACAAGTACAGTGGAACCTTGGTTAGTGAACGCCTGGGTTAGTGAGCAATTCAGTTAGTGACCAAAAATGTTCCTAAAAATTTGTACCAGTTAGTGAACAAAATTTTGGATTGTGAAGAGCTGACATCACCCCCACGTGTCCCTGCATCTCAAACCAAGCATCAATCGCGCTCGAGACACAGTTACATTCGATCAGTCGTTATCTTTATTGAACTGCTTCTTCGGAGGGTGAGGAGGAAGGGAAGGAAGAATTCCCAAGTTCAGTGATTGAAGAAATGAGGGAATTGCAATTGTTTGTAGAAAAGTCTTTCCGTAACAGTGCTGTAGGCAACAGGAGACTAAACATGTTTAATGATAATGTGATGTCGTATTACCATAAAGTGTTACAAAAAAGGCAGAAGCAACAGACACTGGACAAATTTTTTCCTTCAATCTCAAAGCGACAGAGAAGGGAAGTCACCCTCAAATTCACAATGCCAGTTGTTCTCAGTAATTCCACCCCACGCCATCACATTGCAGTCAAAAATGTAAGTTTTCTTATGTTTAGTTAAACGTTTTGTTATGTTTAAGTGTTTTCTTTAATGTTATTGTTTATTTAACTATGTATGTATTATAACTGTTTCATTTAAAAAACAGACCTATATAACCTGTAATACTTACATATTAGCCAGTCAATAGGGGCTGGGAACCAATTCTTTCTATTTCCTTTATTTCTTATGGGGAAAATTATTTTGGATAGTGAACATTTCGGATTGGAACCAGCTTTCTGGAAAGGATTGTGTTCACTGAACAAGGTTCCACTGTACCAGCTTCAATCTAAACAGCTAGCTGATTATGCAACCAACCATAACAATGTCACATGTTTCTTAGTTTACCTGGTAGTTGTTACATGCCTCCCTTACAAGAATACAAACACACATATAACACACACTGATGCTCTAGGTTGGAAATAAATAGCCTCAGAAACAATGCTATTAGATAGAATTCACTGGTTAATTCCATTCCATTTTCTGCTGTATACATTTTCAAAATGTTGAAATAAATGTTAACATAAAGGCAAATGTTATATAGATGCATACATTTTGAATCTTTTAAATGCTAGTATACTCCACATATGCAAGGTAAGATCAAGGACGCATTCCTGGAGAAAGAAGTTGCATTCGGGTAAAAGAAAAAGAGTGCTCTGCTCTCATCAGTTTTGTATCTCAGAGTACTACAGGGGAGAAAAATCAACTGAAGATTTTTCTTTTATTCCAATTTTCAAACTAATTCTCCATAATCACCATCCCAAAACATAGCCATGCCTGAATGCTCATCTTCCTTGATATTGATAAAAACACAGAGATGGAAATATGCTAGCTCACATTAATTCCATTAACATTTATTCTTTCCCGTCCATCCACAAGTGACATACTGGTCCTTTGGGTAAAACACAATCACATCATCCACCACTGTTCACACATCTGGATAATTAACAAAAACAGTTGACAATTATTTGGGGTTAAGTGGATAGCTATTAATTGTGAATTCCACTATGCAGTATCAATCACAATCCAGTGATCAATAAAATAGTATTAGGGTAGTAGTATAAAAAATTTTGGCCTGAAAATATAGAGGCAATGAGTATGTACATTATACCAAGAAATTAATGATTGGGCTTAGCATGCATGGAAATCAATTAAGATTTGACTGGTCACAATTTTTCACATTAAATTTAGGGAGAATAGATGATTAATATTGTTTCAACTCATTTGACCTTTCAGAAGCCAAAATGGTTGAAGAAAAGCAATTTCACATTGCCAAATTACTTTTGTATTAATTCAACTATTCAATTTAGGGGCCACACAACTTCATGGGACCCTTGCTATTATTCAGCACAATCAGAATATTAATAATCTATACTGTGCTGAATATGTATTATATAATAGAAATTGTATTATACACATAGGAAAGGAAATTAAAAAGAATCACATCAAAATAAACATACCGGCCTCTTAGATTTATTAGGTTCAGCGCAGATCGTGCCATCTTCCTGAAGCCTACTCCAATCAACAGGCATAGAGTTCACTTCTGGAAAAGTATAATTTTATTTTAAAGGAGGCAAAATATTTTGCGCCCCCCCCCCCCCTCTCAAGTTCTTGGAAATTTGTTCATCCTCTGACTCAAAAATGTACAGGAAAATTTACATTTTGATAATATGTTACAAAAGGTTTTTATTTAGGATCCTGTAATGACAAAATTTCTGACATCCAGTTCTAAAAAGCCCGCATTTTGTCATTCAGAAAATATCCAATTACATATTCTTTCACTTTATAGAATGTTATTGAAGCTATAGAAGATTGCCTGATTATTTAACTGGATTCTTTCCCCTGATTTCTTAGTAGAAATAATACCAAAGTTAAAAGAGATATATAAACAGCAAGAAATAGACCTTGGTCCCAATACTAAAAACTAAACATGCAATTTTCTTCAGGCTTCGGTGTGTCTTTAAAAAAAAAAGATGTACTTTTAAAAAGATGCTGCACTCCCACATATTCTGGAATACCTCTTGTGAAAAATTTCTAAAGCTTGCCCAGTCCTTTTTTTTTTTAATGTTGGTCTCCCACAGCTTCAAAGTCCTGCATGAACTTCCTCATATTTGCCTGTTCTCTTCTTCCACAGTGCAAATTTCTCCTCCCCTTTAAGTTGTAAGCTGGTCAGTAGCTTATCATTTAAAGAGCCATAAACACAGACGAACTTCAATCATTAAGAAACTGTTTTACTGGGGCATTTTAAAATCAATGCAGAACTTTCAATTAATTGACTAATAAATATTGCAGTTGGTTATACTTAAGAAATAAGGAGGAAGAGAAACAATTGACATCTGCTTTATTAATTGCATTCTTAGAACTACAGCTATTGTCCTTTTTATCAGGGTGAAGTCAGGGAGACTAAATGGAGCTGAGGGTTTACGGACCAGATGTCTTTCTTAATGCCTATGCGGCATTCACAGCAGATATTTTTTCATTGTACTCTGATGAAGGAACATTTGTTGCTATCTAGGACTGAACTTTCAACCTTCCAAGTGGGATGGTAGGGTAAGCGTCTTCACCTCTAGGTCAGCACACTACTCAACTATGCATTCTACTAATAAACAAAGCATAATATAAGCTCTTTTGGTTTTAACATGTAATTTTCCAAAAGCACTTAAATATATTTAATACAGAATAATACTGATTCTGCAAACTGCTCAGAGGATGCTGTATATAAGTGCTACTTCTATTGCTATATTTGAAAAACATTGCAGTCAAGTTCCTACCAGAAATATATGTATCCTTGCTTTTTCCAACTGCAGCAGCCAAAGAGGATGTTTCGCACTTGTATAGGATTACTTCTAATTCTCTGCCGTGTATTAAGAAAAGCTTATCATTGCAGGCCCAACACTGAAATAAACAAATGCACACAGTTTTATATGCAGTGGTACCTCTATTTAAGAACGCCTCTAAAGAACTTTTCTAGATAAGAACCAGGTGTTCAAGATTTTTTTGCCTCTACTTAAGAACTATTTTCTACTTAAGAACCCCAGCCCAGAAAAATTTCCCAGGAAATTTGAGAGCAGCACAAAGGCTCGGCCAGTTTCCTGCCATTCCTCTTTTAATCCTGGCCATCTTGGGCTTTTCTGGGCTGCCAGAGGAGCCTTTCGGTGGTGCTTAAGGAGACTTTGGCAGTCCATAGCAAACGGAGCGTTTTCCTTTCTCTGGACGCTTGGAGAGGGAATAAACCACTTCGCTGTGGCGAGTTCCTCACGCTGCCTCCCATATACCTGGCGCGAGGTTGCCTCCTGGAGTATCTGGGTGCGGAAGATCAACTCAGCTTCAACCAAACCGAAGAGTCACCACAGTGAAGGAAAGGCGCCGGCTACAAAGTGAACGAGCGAGAGGAGAGGGGAGCCCTTCAGCATGGGAAGGAAGAGGAAGAAGGTAGCAGCAGCAGTCACCTTTCGGTCAAAGGAGCAGGAGGTCCCCCCCTCTCGCCTGCCTGGGTTTCTCTCTCTGGCGCAGTGTATGGGAGGCAGCCTCCCACCGGGTGTATGGGAGGTGCGTGCTCCTCCTTGTCGCTTCAGAGTCCCTCTTTTTTTAATTTTAAAGCCTTAAAGTTTTGGATTTTTTTGATTCCCCTCAGCTCATGTTCTTCCTTCAGCAGCAACTGTCCTCCTCCTCTTCTTCCTCCTCCTCCTTCCCCCACCCAAATTCCGAGCTTTTATTTCTTTCCTAATGGCTTTGCACACATTATTTGCTTTTACATTGATTCCTATGGGAAAAATTGCTTCTATTTAATAACGTGTCTACTTAAGAACCTGGTCACAGAACGAATTAAGTTTTTAAGTAGAGGTACCACTGTATTAGGTTAGAATATATTAGGAAGAAATAGTTAGTGCACTTCCAACTTTTATCTTTTTTATTATAATTCAAATGGTACCTTTGGGTTGGAAAGAGTAATTAATGATTAATTTTTCAGAAGAAATTCAGTAACAAAATGCTACCTTCTTTATATTTTATACATTAGAAAAGGAAACCCATCTAGACCTGGTGTTTTGCCACTTGCCAATTTTAACTTTATTTGTTTAATCTCTACTGTGGATAGAGGACCAAATAAAAGTGTTTTTGTATATCATCTAAATGTGTTAAATTAATTTTATTTTAAAAGGGTTCTATTCAAAAAGGATTTACATTGGAGCTGTATATTGTTTGTTTAGTGTATGGCATCATACATGAATAGAGCTATATTAGCCAGGAGAGAGGGAATGCTATCTTCATTACCTGGTCTCTTATTACCCTAAAAGAAGTATCTTACTGTATTGAAACTGGGATTTAAGGCTTCAATTGTCACCTGTACTAATGACAGGATCCTGGATAAACAGTATCAATAAAAGTCTTAGGAGGGAGATGCCCATTATCAAAAGTGCATGTCTTCTCCCCACCCTTCACTGGACCCAAAGTGTAGCTTTTTTTTGACATATTATCTTATACATTTTTTAAAAAAAATAAAGAAAAAACGGCTTATGGCTCTGTCTTCTATATATTTTGTAGCTGTATCCATTGCATTGCTGAATGTTCAAATTATGAAGGAAATAAATCCAAAATGCCTTGCCTTCAAAATAATGTAATTTGAAAATAGAGCTATCAATTTTCCTTGTTTCCAAGGTTTAGATTTGCTCCTTTAATTTTTTTAGTATTGAACAAAAATATGTTCCTTTTTGAGGCCAGATTTTATTTTTCCAGCAATTTGTATATGTCAGCCATGGTACATTCCAGCCTTTGCTGAGTAATTTAATTCATTCATGTCTTTAATTTATTCATGGGGTGTGGGCGGACCATTTTTGGATATGCAATTTACATTTTTCTTGCTGTAATTATTTCCAACATGAAAACTATTTAGGTGAGAAGCTGATGGTGATATTTACTATTTTCCTCATAGAGTTGTATACTTTTTATCAAGTTGTATACTTTTTATCAAGCTTTGTCTTATAATGTGTCCTTTTAGGTTTTCATCCTGTTTTGTGATGGAAAACTGCCAGGAAGACTGGATGGAGGAGTCAAGCAGAGACCCAGCTTGTAATCTTTGCACAGTTTGATCTCCCATAAGATCCATGAAGCCCTTTCTGGTCCTTCCCAGAGGAGATTCTTGTAATTTAGATAGAGAACAATAAAATTGTTTATTATGGTTATTTATGGGTGGCCCTGGTTGCTTGTACCCTTACTGTTCCTGTACCAGAAACATCTATGGAACCCATTATTTAAGCCAGCTCCTGTCAATATTGGTGTTCTACTCTTCTGGGATTTTATTCCACAAAACCTTTTGGCTATTATTATGTAGTAGCTGTTCTTAGCACTTTCCAAAATATCTGTAGACACTAATAAAGTAGGCTTCATTATAATCTATCCACAGTTACTTAATTTTGGAATATAATACATTCATCATTGTAGATTTCTGATAAACTCTGATTACTTGACTTAAAAACATTCATCTTGTCTTCATAGTGCCTCATTTTATGGTCAACAATCATAAAGCTGCCATTTTTTGAAAAAAAGATTGCCCACATTCTGGGGGGAAACTTTTTATTTCTAATTACAGTATATAGCAAATTAGAATTAAATAAATTGGATTTTGACATTCAAATTAAAGCCCAAAATTATTGGGGAAAATAAGTAAAATAGACTTTTTGTTAATTGAATTTATGTGGCTAAAGTGAGAAATTTGTAAAGAGTTTTGCCCCATTTTACGACTTTTCTCACATTTAAGTGAATAACTGCAATTCTTAAATTAGTAACACAGTGTTTACGTGAATCTGACTTCCCCATTGACTTTGTCAGAAGTTTGTAAAAGGGGATCACATGAAACTGCAACCGTCATAAATGTGAGTTGTCAAGCATCTGAATGTAAATTAGGTGACCATGCAGATGCTGCAACAGTCAGAAATGTAAAAAATATTTCAACTGACTTCTAGAACGAAATTCCACTAGCCAAATTTCTGTATAAATTTTGATCGAGTCTCACCTGTTATTTATATAATATATACTAGGGAGATAATACAGTGATCCCCCGGTTATTGCGTCCCCGACCATTGCGAACAGGGTAATTCGCGATTTTTCAACCCGGAAGTAAACTCCACCATCTGCGCATGCGTGCCCTTCCACGCATGCGTAGATGGTGGAGTTTCCCCGCCGGGCAGAGGCTTCCCTGGGTCTTCCCCCTCTTTCTCTATGTTGCTTCTTCCTCTCTCACACTCTCTTCCTCCCTCTCTCATCTCTTTCTTTCCTTCTCTCTCTTTCTCTATCTCTCCCCCTCTTGCTCTCGAGCGGCCGCCTAGCAGCTGATCTGCTCGGCAGCGCAGCAGCAGCGAGGAGCCGAAGATCTTCGGCTCCTCGCTGGTGCTGCGCTGCCGAGCAGATCAGCTGCTAGGCGGACGAAGGAACCTTCCCTGGGTCTTCCCCGCCCGGATCTTCGGCTCCTCGCTGCAGCCGCGCGCCCCTCGCCTTCGCCTCACCTGGCGGGCGAAGGAGGGCGCAGCTCCGGCCGCTCGCCTCGGAGCCGGTCTGCCTCACTGCCTCCAGTCCGCGGCAATTCCCCTCAGCACGCTGCCGGATCCAGCGGGGGAGGGGGGGAAGCGAAGGCGCGGCGATGGGCAAGGGCTGCCAGTGAGCCTTCTCCGTCCCTTTCCTGCTGCACCGGTCTGGGGCCAAGTGGGCGGGGGGCGGCCGGGACCTCGCCTGTCTCCGCCGCCCGCATCGCCCCTCCGGCGGGCCGGCCTCCCCCGCCCGCCTCTGCTGCAGCCGCCACCGCCTCCCCGACTGGCACAAAAGGGCCCCGCCCGCCCCGCCCCGAAGCTTACCTTGCGGCGGGATTCCCTCCCCCCGCAGCCAAAACTAAAAGCCTGTCTCTTTTTTTTCTTGCGGCGAGCCCAAGCCGTTTCTCTCTCGACCGCAGCCGAGCTTCCCTCGGCCCCCTTTGGCCCCGTCGCCTCCTCCCCGCCTGCCTTTCCTCGCCAAGCGCACGAAAAAAAAGAGAGAAGGCTTCTACCAGAAGCCGGGTTGGGGGTTCCCATGTCGGCGGGGATGTTTTAAAACACCCGCGCGACTTTCCAATGAGTCCCGAAGACAAACGCGTTGTCTTCGGGACTCATTGGAAAGTCGCGCGGGTGTTTTAAAACATCCCCGCCGACATGAGGGGCTCGCTAGCACACCCCCAAACCCGGGTTGGGGGTTCGGGGGTGTGCTAGGGAGCCTCCCATGTCGGCGGGGATGTTTTAAAACACCCGCGCGACTTTCCAATGAGTCCCGAAGACAAACGCGTTGTCTTCGGGACTCATTGGAAAGTGGCGCGGGTGTTTTAAAACATCCCCGCCGACATGGGAGGCTCGCTAGCACACCCCCAAACCCGGGTTGGGGGTTCGGGGGTGTGCTAGGGAGCCTCCCATGTCGGCGGGGATGTTTTAAAACACCCGCGCGACTTTCCAATGAGTCCCGAAGACAAACGCGTTGTCTTCGGGACTCATTGGAAAGTGGCGCGGGTGTTTTAAAACATCCCCGCCGACATGGGAGGCTCGCTAGCACACCCCCAAACCCGGGTTGGGGGTTCGGGGGTGTGCTAGGGAGCCTCCCATGTCGGCGGGGATGTTTTAAAACACCCGCGCGACTTTCCAATGAGTCCCGAAGACAAACGCGTTGTCTTCGGGACTCATTGGAAAGTGGCGCGGGTGTTTTAAAACATCCCCGCCGACATGGGAGGCTCGCTAGCACACCCCCAAACCCGGGTTGGGGGTTCGGGGGTGTGCTAGGGAGCCTCCCATGTCGGCGGGGATGTTTTAAAACACCCGCGCGACTTTCCAATGAGTCCCGAAGACAAACGCGTTGTCTTCGGGACTCATTGGAAAGTGGCGCGGGTGTTTTAAAACATCCCCGCCGACATGGGAGGCTCGCTAGCACACCCCCAAACCCGGGTTGGGGGTTCGGGGGTGTGCTAGGGAGCCTCCCATGTCGGCGGGGATGTTTTAAAACACCCGCGCGACTTTCCAATGAGTCCCGAAGACAAACGCGTTGTCTTCGGGACACATTGGAAAGTGGCGCGGGTGTTTTAAAACATCCCCGCCGACATGGGAGGCTCGCTAGCACACCCCCAAACCCAGGTTGGGGGTTCGGGGGTGTGCTAGGGAGCCCCCCATGTCGGCGGGGATGTTTTAAAACACCCGCGCCACTTTCCAATGAGTCCCGAAGACAAACGCGTTGTCTTCGGGACTCATTGGAAAGTGGCGCGGGTGTTTTAAAACATCCCCGCCGACATGGGAGGCTCGCTAGCACACCCCCAAACCCGGGTTGGGGGTTCGGGGGTGTGCTAGCGAGCCTCCCATGTCGGCGGGGATGTTTTAAAACACCCGCGCGACTTTCCAATGAGTCCCGAAGACAACGCGTTTGTCTTCGGGACTCATTGGAAAGTGGCGCGGGTGTTTTAAAACATCCCCGCCGACATGGGAGGCTCGCTAGCACACCCCCGAACCCCCAACCCGGGTTAGGGGGGTGCTAGCGAGCCCCCCATCTCGGCGGGGACGTTTTAAAACACCCGCGCCGCCCCCAATCTTCGGCTCCTCGCTAGCGCTGCGGAAGTAAAAACACCATCTGCACATGCGCAGAAGGTGTTTTTACTTCCGCAGCGCTACTTCGCGAAAACCCGCTCGTTGCGGGGGGTCCTGGAACGGAACCCTCGCAAAGAGCGGGGGATCACTGTATTATACTTTTATTACAAAACTTTCCTTTAATTAAAATATGTCCTGCCTATCTTCTTGAATATTTTTGTACTATAAAATCTGTATTGGTTTTAAATAAAATGGCTACCCCTTTTGACTTGCTAAGGCCTCCCACTAAAAATCTGTTCAAAATTTTACCTAAGGTGTATGATTCCTGTAAAAAGACAGCTGATTGAGTTCCCTTCTCCATCTTAACCCCCAACACATATAGATCATATGTGAATAATTTAACAGATCTAATTTAAGAGCATTATGCTGGACAAAACCCAGCTCCTTGCTTTTCTGTTCACATTATCCTTATATTAATTTTATTTTTAACTATTTTTTAATGTTTTCCTCCCCCACCCATGTCTTTCATCAATGCCAAGTGTCTTAGCCATCCTTGACTCATCCACATAAGGCTTAATTCTTCATCTGTTCAGGGAATTACCCTTCATAGTCATCCTTTTATTGTTCATTTTGCCAATTAGTTGGATATTAGTCAAAGAAAACCAGCAAAAATAATCTGAAAAGCTGAGCTGGGAGAAGAGTAATTGGTTCAGCACTCCACCTTCTCTGATGCTTGGTCTAACTCGTCAAATTTGACTTTAGAAAATAATGAAAATCACTACTTTGTTTCATTACATAACAGCTATATTCACAAGTGATACACAACCTTTATCAAGCTGCATTTGATTTTGAACAGAATGCTGATAATAGCACTCTCTAAAAAAAGATGAAGCCAGAGCAAAGTGAAAACTGATTTATTTTCAATTGTTACTGAATTATATATATTTATTTGTCCCCATGTATTAAGCTGTTTTCCTCATCAATCAAATTAAAAAGTGTATTTTGCTAAAGCATTTGAAAGGTCACAGCTATCATTTTGTGACTCACCTGGTACACTGAAGTTTCTGACAGTACAACCCTTGGCAAAACTAATGTATAATGCATCCCCCTCTCTCTTCTGGGTAACTAGATGTTTTTGGAAGCATTGTTTGGATTAACACATCTTGAGTTTTTTATATAAAACATCTTATTTAGTGCAGCGAATGGATACAATTTTTTTTCTAAGTGAGCCAAACATGTTTTATAAACCAATGCATTCGAAATCAAAACTTAATAACAATTCTGAGAATGGTAGGATGCAGAAATAAGTGTTTCCAAATATATGGATGTAAACTGTTTCAATTCTTTCCTGCAAGTTGCTGCTATAGGGCATTGCATGCCAAAACAACCTGTGAGAGCTTTTGCGCTAGAGACAATTTCTTTCTGTGCCTAACCATATTTAACCAAACAAAGTATGTTATGCTGTTCTATTCTCTATTAGCAAAATAAGAAAAGAGTGTACCTAGGCTTGAGATTCACTTATGCTAATGGCTAATTCATCAACAAAAGGGAAAAAAAATTAAAACATTGACTGAAACCATTTCTTCTTAGATAAATGGATATCTATTATGACAGAATTGCTACAGATAAGTTAAAAACAAGTAACTGGTCTCATCTTACTTGTCCTGTTGTTCCTTGTGGCAAATCTTTTGATGCTTCCAGAGTTTGAAACTTAGTATTCCATATTGAAAAGCAGTCTACCAAGAGGAAAGACAAAATTTACCAAACTGTGTGCGATTTATATATGCATAGTTCTCATTTAAAAAATGACACTTGGAAACTAATTAAAAGTATTCTGGCAATAAATGGTGTGCCCAAAATGATTAACAAATCAGATCATTGTTGTTGAATGCTATTAATAATCAAGTATTTCAATAGGGTAGATGCAGGCAATCAATTTCCTAAGAGGCCACATGAGAAACTGGTATAGATAGCTGATGCACTGCCCCCCTCCCCCACACAAGATGCTGCATTACCAACCTTGCTGCTGCTGACACTAGACCCCCTTGGTGTGGGCTAGACTCAGACTGCCCAAGGGCCAGATGTGGGCTGTAAAATGCTCAGATCTACACTAGAGCATCAGTAAGAAAACAGTATCAAAATAATGTTTTCTGAAATCAGTGTCTCATTAAACATGAGTTATCAGATTAAAATAATTAGTGTCTCTTTTTCTACCACCTTATAGAATCTTTCTTGACTTCCCTTACTGTTGACAATTATCAATAAGTTTATTTATTTATTAGATTTGTATGCTTTTTAATTCTACATTTTGTTTCTTGGATGTTTTCTTTTTGTTTTAATCCAATTGTTAAGCTAAGTTATTTTAGTACACTTGTTTAATGACTTACCTTTGATATTACTTTCTGAGGAACCCAGGCATCCTGTTACAGCAATATGGTCTTTATCAAGAATCACAATTGAAGTTCCTTTAAGAATACTTCCATCTACACTGAGTCTGAGTAGAAGTGATTTTGGTAAAATCTGTGTTTCTGCTGTTTTACTGTCTTGTAGAGGCACCACAATCTTATACACACAGGCATTGGAATCTGTGTACAAAATCAAGTCACATCTTGATTTATAATAATGAATATGAAAACTAGAATTGACAGTTAATACAGATCTGCTGGTCCACTGGTATAGCTATCTCTTTTCTTCCCTCTGCTATGAGGGACCTAAGTATGCAGTGCATGTATGCAGTGCATGTATACACACAAACACAAGTCTAAGAAAATACACTGCTCAAAAAAATTAAGGGAACACTTAAATGACACAATATAACTCCAGGTAAATCAAACCTCTGTGAAATCAAACTGTCCACTTAGGAAGCAACATTGATAGACCATTTTACATGCTACTGTGCACATTCAACTTTGTACTGAACAAAATATTGAAATGAGAATATTTCATTCATTCAGTTCTAGGATGTGTTATCTGAGTGTTCCCTTTATTTTTTTGAGCAGTATATAATCAAAGAATTAAGAATTGCCAGATTACTTCCAAGAGCTGAAGAAAATTTATTTCCCTGCCATGTGTTTCATGGTAAAATGATGAGTAACAATCAATCCTATAGTAATATAGCCCACCAAACATTTACATAACTCCTCCCAGAGATTCTAAAGCAGCCTTAAATATTCAATATCCAAAGCAGAAATTTAAAAGTAAAACAAATACCATTCTCTTGTAATATCGATCCATATCACGCACTATAATGTGCTTTTAGTTCATTCTCGCTTGGCATATGGGAATTTTGGTGGTGTAATTTGTAAACCATAGTTTATGTTTCATGTTATGTGTGAACCAGACCATTATGATTTCTCCAAAGGTCCAAGACTACTAAAACAATGTGCAGTATTGTGTGTAAATATAATCATAGTGTCCAGAACTAAATGCATTTTATATGCTTATGTGACTATAAGAGAAAATAAGACCATTTGTAATTACTGACTAATGAAGCAGAAAACATACTATTTACAAAGCACACACATGGTTTTTTCGCTATCTAAAGAAACATTGGCTATGACAGTAATGGTGAACCTATGGCACAGGTACAACAGGTGGCACCCAGAGCCATATCTGCTGACACACGAGCCATTGCCCTAGCTCAACTCCAACGTGCATGTGTGTGCCATCCAGCTGATTTTTGGTTTGCATAGAGGCTGTCGGAGGGTGTTTTTGGCTTCCAGAGAGGCTCCAGGGGTATGGAGAGGGTGTTCTACCCTCCCCTGGCTCTAGGGAAGCCTTTGGAGCCTGGGGAGGGCAAAACATGAGCCTCCTGGGCCCACCAGAAGTTGGGAAACAGGCCGTTTGCAGCCTCCAGAGGGCCTATGGAAGGTGGGGGAAGCTGTTTTCACCCTCCCCAGGCATTGAATTATGGGTGTGGGCACTCACCATGTGCGATAGCACGCGTGTACGCTCTTCCGGCACCCAAGGAAAAAAAGGTTCGACATCATTGATCTATGATATATTAAATTGGGGCTCTGCTTTAAAATTAAACACAATTGGAAAATAAAGTTATGAATCCCAGTTAGGTCCTATAGAGTTGGCCTTCTGCAGATCCCGTCAACTAGACAATGCCGATTAGCGGGGCCTAGGGGAAGAGCCTTCTATGTGGGGGCCTCTGCCCTCTGGAGTATTTATCCCTCTGGAATAAATAAATAAATACTTACACAAGCAAAAGAGTGTGATAACATTGTTTTTCAAATATGCTGCAAAACTCAGTGGAGTAGATGACCCAATTCCTTGTTCAAATTTAAACTTCTGAAGGTTGTATGGATTGCAATGCTGCACATATATGAAGTAATTCCCATCCTGAAAATAAAGGCTTTTTAAAATATCCACACCTCTCAATAAAATATCACAAAAGCAAGATAATAATAGTTTGCATCATACACAAAAAGTAACTGAAACCCCAGTAACAGAAATGATAATCCCATGTGAAACACATGCCACTATAGTCGTTGTGAAAGAGCAGGGTCAAATGAAGGCAGTCTAAACCAGTGTTTCCCAACTTTGGCAACTTGAAGATATCTGGACTTCAACTCCCAGAATTCCCCAGCCAGCTGGTCTAAACAATGTATAAGTTTTCTGTGAAGGCGAACCTATGCCACAGGTAGCACGTGGAGCCATAACGGAGGGCGCGTCAGATTTTGCTAGGTTTCAACTCCAGAGCGCAAGTGCGCGCTGGCCAGCTAATTTTCAGTCTTAGGAAAGGCAGTTTCGCCCTCCTGACGCTTCAGGAAAGCTTCCCTGAAGCCCCAGAAGCCAAAAAAAAAAAAGAAAAAAAAAAAGATGAACGGACATTGTGTTATTTTTTGCATTCCAGGCATTTCAGGGAAACTTCCCTGGACGGCTCTGTGAGGGCGGGGGAGCACTGAAACTAAGCTGCCACAAAAAAAGCCAGAGTGAAAAAAAAGGGATTTGATTTTTTCACTCTGGCTTTTTCAGCTGCAGCTGAGAAAAAGGTGGCAATTTAGTTTCAGCGCTCCTTCTCCCTGCAGAACTTTCCTCAACCCCTCTCCTTCTTTTTAACTCTGGCTTTTTCAGCTGCAGTGCGGCCATCCCAACTTTTGAAGAAACCCGGACGGCAGGATCCGGGTTGACTGAATCCACTGTGACGGCAGACAAGGTGAGGTGGGATTTCCACGCCTGCTATCATTTCTTGCTGGGATTAGAGGAGTGTTAATGCACCTGTGTGCCCACATGTGTCTGGGTGCTAAAAGGACGCTCCCCCCTACTCTCTCTCTGATATATTTTACCGCTCAGCGTGATACATGCCTATCAGGTTAGTGGATAGAAGATTAACGTTATGTTAAGGGCTGGTTTCTCTGAATGTCAAGCTTTTTGAATTTTCTACTTCTAGTGATACATGCCTATGGTGTTAGAAGTGAAAACAACAACAACACAACAGCAAACCGGAAGTGCATTTTCCCGAACTTTCGGTTTGTCAGTCTGGTGATTTCTTTTACCTACCAGGCTTCAGAAAGGCCTGTGCGCATGTGCGGTGTGTGGGTTACATATGTGCAGGGAGAGGGAAGGGGTGTGGGCACGTCACGCATGCTAGCCCCCCCCCCCCCCCGGCACGTGAACCAAAAAAGGTTCGCCATCACTGGTATAGGTAGTCCTTGACTTATGACTACAATTGAGATTGGAACTTCCACTGCTAAGCAAAGTAATTGTTAATTAAGTCATGTCTGATCCTACTACCCTTTTTTGGGGCCACATTGTTAAGGGAATCACCATGGTAGTTAAGCAATCATGTGACAGTTAAGCAAATCTGGCTCCTCCCATTGACTTTGCTTATCAGAAGCCAGCTGGGAAAATTACAAAAAGTGATCAAGTGACTGCAGATAACTGCAAAGGGTGTTAAATGACCAACTGGTTGTGAGTCACTTCATCATCATCATCATAATTTTGAATGGTTGCTGAACAAATGGACATAGGTCAAGCACTAGCTGCAGAGTTTATATTTGTATAACTTGTAAGGATCAGGAAGAGGAACCAAACAGAAAAACTCTATCCTCTTCCACCCAAGGAAAGGCCTAGTTCATAAATATGGTATTTTAACAAAAGAATTTCTGTAAAGTTCAATTTGGTAAATTAGTGTTCAATTACTGAAATTAAAATAGCTTTTCTACATTTGAAGACTGCTTCATTACCTTGTGTAAAAAATATTCTATTAATTATTTAGTGCACACAAATATTTTCACAGAGGTCAGTTGACCAGATCCATAAAACTGACATTGAATTTTTTAAAAAATAAAGAGAAGCACTTAATTATTAGAGATCATCTGAACATTTAATCAAATCTTTAACTTTTAATCATAATACTGCCAAGTCATCTGACTGCAGTAGGATATAAATGCGATAAAAATAAAGAAATAAAACAAAGTTCTCAAATATGTCTCTGGTGTTTAAAGTACTAATTAATAATATTCAGCCTTCAGAAAGTCAATATCTGTTGATACTGAGAAACAGAGCTGAACATTTTTATACCAATGTCCAAGGACTGGAAACCTTGTCAAAACACTTACCGCACTAATATAAATGTAAGATACATCAATAATAAAACAATACATAGAAGCATCAACACTACATCAAGAATGAAAGATAGAGCTATTATCTTACTAGAAGCAGCAGCCTTGCCACATTCATAAAGTATCTATCATTTGACTACAACTATCTAAGGATAACACTCACCTGCTCAGTAATAAATAAAAGAACACTCTTTTCAACTCCAATTAAAGCATTGCTCCACCTAAAAATAAAATACATGATTATTGCTATAAGGGAAAATGCAATAAAATAAAATAACGGACATTATTGCAGCTACTTAGCATTGAGTGTTATGTATTGGGGTCAAAATAAGATAATATCATGGGGAATTAGCAGAAAGAAGAGTGACTTTTCTGTTACTAGGTTCAAGCAAGGAAAGAATCTCAATTCCTTCATGTGAAGGATTCAAAATGATGAAATATCAGGATCACTACTTAAATTTTGAATTTTAAAGCTACTACAAGGAATGGCACTCACCTAATAACTTCATTGGAAATGACATTTTCAACTTCTTGTTTTGGATCTGCTAGCAAAGCATCCAAATTTTTAACAGCTCCACCCTTGAACAGGACTAAGGGTTCAGTGTGTGGTAACGAATGTATCCGATATACATCTGATGACAGCTGTAAGGTAATTTTTAAAAATGAAATGAGACATGTACTTATATATACATATGGCAACAAATGAAATATTTATTGTCAAAATAAATATTTATTCTAAATGATAGTCCCTGTTCATCCAGCTTCAATAATCCTATGCTCATAAAGAATAGGGGAATAAGTTTCATTACAATTCTCTAGATAAGTGAACATGCACAAGATTCATGTCACCTGCTCTTCATTCATTTTTCCAAAATGGAAATATTTTCTTGTTTCAGCAAAACGAATCTGATTATGATTTGAAAGAAAAAAAGAATCTTCACTGGCAAAAGGATTCTACTCAATCGAGCTAATTCACTTCTTTATTTCTGGAGATAATCTGTATCTGATGAAAGACATCACACTGTGATGTATAAGAGAGTAGATAACAGTCTTATGGTCACTGACCAACATAGGGAGGGAGAGGAGAAAGAAAAATCAATATTTTTACTGATTCCCGATAATTCTGCAATTCTCTACACAATTCTGTATAATCTGAGCAGCCCTTCTCCACAGCAGGCTTTGATGTGGAAAAATATAATTAAATAATAATTGCTGCAAGCAAAAATCCACAACTTTCTTCAATAGAGATAATTATTTTAAAATATATTATCATACTTACTGTGGCCTTAAAAACTTTATCCAAGTCAGCATCATCTTCTTTCCAGATCTGTAAAACCTTTTAAAATTCAGAGAATTACCATTTTTGAAAGATCAGAATAAAGTGTTTGCTAACTACTCCCTGTGGATTTTAGTCTGCCAGTCATTGCCAACTATAGAGGGTGCTGCTAATCTCCATTTCAAGACCATTGGGCCAGCGTTGCCTGAAGTCACATGGCTATAATGACATCACAAAGCACTGTTACCTTCCCACCAAAAGGGTACCTATTTATCTACTCACATTTGCATGCTTTGAACTGCTGGGATGAGGATGGGACCTCACCCCACTGCGTGGTGTTTGGGTCCTAAACCTGGGCTGCTGGTTTTCCAGCCAACAAGTCCAGCATCTTTAACCACTGAGCCCCACACCATCTATATATTCTGGAGAAGCATCCAATATATACATCAAATAGATGCATGAAAGAAAGGCAGAGATAAGGATGCAGTTTTGCTTTTCCTTCTTTTACTGACTTTCTGGGCAAGAGAACTCATTATCATGAACATTTTGTTTCTTATCTAGGATTTCAACTTCACTTTACTAAATAAAATATTAAAATATCAACTTAATGGAAACATAGACAACACATTTAGCATTCCCATAGTATGCAATGTCACAACGTATGTATTTACATAGGCATTTCCAGTTCCCTTTTCGTCTTCCCTAGAAAGGGAAAGTACTAGAAAATGAAAAACTTTAATAAAACCTATCATTAACTTCTGATAAGTTTCAATAAACCATTGAGAAAATTGGTACACACCCATAATCATATGCAGTAGAAATCATACCTTGCCATCATGAACAAGAATGAATTCTTCTGTTTCAGAGTTCCATACAGCTGGACATGAAATTGTTTGTCCTTGTTTGACTGACCAGCAACCCAGTGGTTTTTGATCAGATACCTTGGAAAAAAGAAAGTTCAAAATAAAATGGACTGCTCAGTAATTCATCAGTAATTAAGGAAATCAGAATAAAATATTACATGCTTCTGAGTTCACGTACATGATTTGGAACCACTAGGAAAACAAATATCCTTTTAAGCATTCTTTGAAAGATTTAATAAACATGAAATATGGATTAATTTTTAAATTGTAAGAATCATATCATAAGATATATTATTTTACATAATATCTGAACCCAACTGTGTTCAAAATGATTATTTCAAAATTATTCCACAATTCAGATATATAACTAATGCTAACTTAATACTGTTTGTTTTCTATTTAGGGAGCTGTTAGTTAGCTACATACATTGACAACTCTTAGCTTGCATGAATGTAGGCAAAGTAAGCTCCAAAATGTAAACCTCAGTAAATCACACTATCTAAAATTATTTGTATTATATTTGAGCCTAAGTACTTTTCTTTAAATTACAGTCTTTGCCTGTAGTTTATGTTATGCATTTCAATACATTTTTCTGACAAGGGACACTACTCTTAAAAAGGGTCCACTGTATGAATCTATGGGCTAACAATGTTTCAAGAACTAAATTAAAGAGTAAAGAAAGCAAAGGCCATACAGGTACTCTTCAATTTGGAAGTACAATTAAGCTCAAAATTTCCACAAGCAAGACAATTGAGTTTTCCCCCATTTAACAATTTTTCTCATCACAACTGTTAAGTGAATCATGGCAGTTGATAAATTAGTAATCCAGCTATTAAGTGAATCTGGCTTCCCGCTGATTTTGCTTGTCAGAAGGTTGCAAACCTTGATGACCTTGGAACACTGCAACTGACATAAATACATGCTAGGTGACAAGTGTCCAAATTTTGATCACTTGAAGTGGCAAAGTTTTATAATACTGGTCAAAAACAATGTTAAAACTTCCTTTAAAACTTTACAAATTAGAATACACGGTATGCATTTATGCGCCCATATGCACGATATAGGTAGTATATATCCCTCAATCTATGACCACAATTGAATCCAGAATTTATGTTGCTAAGGGAGAAATTTAAATGAGTTTTGTTCCATTTTTTGCCTTTTCCTGCCACACTTATTAAGTGAATCCCTGCAGTTGTTAAATTAGTAACACAGTTGTGAAGTGAATCTGGCTTCCCCACTGACTTTGCTTGTCAGGTGGTCACAAAAGGAGATCAAATAACTCCAGGACATGGCAACTGTCATAAATATGAACCAGTTACGAAGCATCAGAATGTAAACCATGTGACTACGGGGATGCTGCAATGGTCATAAGTGTGATCATAAGTCACTTTTGGCAGTGTTGTGGTAACTTTGAAATGTCACTAAATCAACTGTTAAGTCAAGGACTACCTGTAGCAAATTCCACAGCAAATTCACCATGGCCAACTTGTCTCAGACAACTCATCACAGCTGTGGGACAAACTCACTGTTGGACAATTTAACAATTCTATTCAATTATTTTAAATAAAATTTAAAAAATATTTTAATTTTTGTCATTTGCATTTCTTTTTCATCCTTTCTTTAATGGTTCTATTCTACTCTTTTCTTTGATATCAGCATTAACTCTTGTCCCACACTGTGTTGTCCTAAGGTGAGATGGTCTCTGCGAGTTGGCCCTGGGGAACTGTCATAGACCAACCGGCGCCAGGGTGGGAGTTGATTTGAAAGGGCCGGGGCTGCCACAGAGAGGGCTCTTCCCATAGGTCCTGTCAGACAGCATTGGCTGGCTGACAGGACCTGGAGAAGGCCAACTCTGTGGGGCCTGACCCGGGCTGCTGGGATACATGAGATGGAGGACGGTCCCGTAATAATAATAATGATGATAATAATAATAGTAGTAGTTAGTAATAATGATGATGATGATAATAAATAATAATAATAATAATAATAATAATAATAATAATAATAATTTCACGTGGGAACAGGTTAATGAGGCACCCCCCAAAAAACCCTTCAAAGCAGAGAGGAGAAATACTCTCTACGTGGGGAGACGATAAGTACAGATTTAAAAAAAGGTCGCAACAGATTCGGTTTCGGGGACTCCTCGTGGACCGGACGGGAGACCCGCATCGTCCCTGCAGGGTCATCTCACTGGGACTCTTGCTTCCCAAGCACGAGGTTGTGCAATGAGAGCCCAGGCTCCCTTAGCTGCCTTAAAAGGGGCGCACATGCCGCATTCGGGCCTCAAAGAGACCCCGAAAATCCCTTCACTTTGCTGCTGCTTGACGCCGCCGTCTGTGGACTCACCAAGATTTTCTCGCCATGCTCACACTTTCAGCAATGCTTGTGCAATTCCGTCCCTACCTCGCCTAGCCCAAGTGGTCTTGCCTTTACCTTATACAGCGTCACCGTCTGACCTCTATCCGTGACCAGCACCCGGTCCTCGTCGTGTTCCAGCCCCAGCGGCGCCTGAGGGGGAGTCCCGGGCAAGCTGCACAAAGTGAAGCATTCTCGAAAAGCCGCCATCTTGCACAGCGCGCGCGCGAAGCTGCGGGCCAAAGCCTCGCGAGAGGGGAGACAGCAATGCGCCTGCGTTAATATTCTCCCTCTCTTTTTCCTCACCCCCGTCCCTCTCCTCCTCCAATGCGCAGTGCTCCCCGCGGTACGCAAGCTTGGTTGCTTTCCGTGCCGCGGAAAACCTGCAGCGCCCCCTGTTGGAAATCGAACGCGACGCAAGTGCACCAGACCATGAGTGGGCAAAGTTGGCTCTTCTATGACTTGTGGACTTCAGCTCCCAGAATTCCTGAGCCAATCATACTACCTCAGGAATTCTGGGAGTTGAAGTCATAGAAAAGCCAACTTTGCCTACCCCTGCTAGACTAGGGAGCTTTAACATTGGATGAAGGGGAACGGCTTCTTTCGTAGAGACAGGTTGGTTTTACGCAACAGTCAAATTAGCGACTGATCATTGTGTGGTGTGCAAACCAACGTGTTTTTCAGAGGGAGTCATTAGAGACTCTAACTCACTGTCTGAAGCTGGCGATGGAAATTTTTGAGTCTGGTTTACTGCAGTGTACTGTAGTTAGTGGGGTTTTTCAGTACTTTGGTGTGTTAGTGCTACGGTATTGCTAGTGTGTTAGATTTTTTTTTTTTGGCTATGTACGATGTAGATGATGATGATGAAGAAGAATATGCCACTCTGGAAGGACTCTGGCCGCCTTCCAACAAATAAAAACAATTTCTAAAACAATGTAAAACATAAAACAATCATGACTTAGAGACAATTCTTAATGATAATCAACAATTATTCACTTCAAATATTAAAACAGATTGTTGTTATACTAATTAACAAGAAATAATTAAATACATATATATAACTTAGCAATACACTTTATCTCTCTCTCTCTCTTTCCTTGTTTGCCATACAAATATAGTATTGCAGTATGTTTAACATAATATAAGTATAAAGTAGAGGTAGAAAAGATAAAAAGGCATTAGGACAGGGACGGTAGGCACAAAGGTGCACTTATGCACGCCCCTTACAGACCTCTTACAAAAGGGGAGAGGTCTATTGTAGGTAATGTAAGGTTGAAGGTCTTGCAATTGGGGGAGGATCTATAACACAAAAGCAGGGAGGAAATAAATCTTGACAATCACGATGCCAGCATGAATCAATTTAATGATATAATATTAAAGGTGTGTTGTATTAATAGACAGAACCTTTATTACAGCCATTAGGACAGAAAAGACTGCACATGCATACAGGTAATCCTCAAATTACAACCACGATTGAGCCCACATTGTCTGTTGCTAGACAAGATAGTTTGCGACTTCCCCCCCCATTCTAACAACTTTTCTTGCCACAGATGGTCAGTGAAATCACTGCAGTTAAGTTTAGTAGCACGGTTGCTAAGTGAATCTAGCTTCCCCATTGATTTGCTTGTTAGAAGGTCGCAAAAGGTAAATTACATGACCCTTGGACATTGAGCCGAGGTATTGCATCAGATAGAGTGCAGTACTACAGGCCACTAAAGCTGACTGTAGATCTGCAGGTCAGCGGTTCAAATCTCATCACCGGCTCAAGGTTGACTCAGCCTTCCATCCTTCCAAGGTGGGTAAAATGAGGACCCGGGTTGTGGGGGCAATAGGCTGGCTCTGTTAAAAAGTGCTATTGCTAACAGGTTGTAAGCCGCCCTGAGTCTAAGGAGAAGGGTGGCATAAAAAAAATTGAATGAATGAATGCATGCTTGGTGCGGGCGCCATTTTGAACGGGGCCGCTGGAGCTTCTCCCGCAGCGGTGGTGGCGGTGGTGGTGACAGTTGACAGCGGCCGGCTCAGTGGCGGGAACGATCTGGGTGACGGCGGGTCCCGCTGCCGAGATGGCCAATATCATGGTGCAGCGGATCAAGCGGGAGTTCAAAGAAGTGCTGAAGAGCGAGGAGACAAACAAAAATAAAATTAAAGTAGACCTTGTAGATGAAAATTTTACAGAACTGAGAGGAGAAATAGCCCGGCCTCCAGACATACCATATGAAGGAGGAAGATATCAATTAGAAATAAAAATTCCAGAAACGTATCCTTTTTAACCCCCCTAAGGTGCGGTTTATCACCAAAATTTGGCATCCTAATATTAGCTCAGTCACCGGAGCGATCTGTTTGGATATCCTAAAAGATCAGTGGGCCGCAGCGATCACTTTAAGAACAGTGTTGTTATCCTTACAAGTGCTCTTGGCGGCTGCAGAACCCGATGACCCCCAAGATGCAGTTGTGGCAAATCAGTACAAATAAATAGCAATCATAATAAATATATGCCGGTTGCCATTTTGAATTTTGATCACACGACACTGGGATGCTGCAACGGATGTTAAGTGCGAAAATGGTCATAAGACACTTCTTTCTGTTCTATTGTACACCTCAAGTGGTCAATAAATAAATGGTTATAGATCTAAAATAGGTAAAACAATAAAAAGTAGACAGAAAGCAATAATATTAATATAAAAACGATACAGATGGGGCAATCACCAACATTAGTACCAGTTTTTATTTGTGAATGCAACAAACAGAATAAACAAAGGCATAAAAAGGGCCACGTTGTCCTGTGTAGAATTCAGAGGGGCATCTTTCTATGTGGCACATGCCAACAGTGACCTGCTGGGTTCTGTGTAGGGCAAACAGTAAACTTGGTGCAAAAGAATTAATGGACACTAGTTTGCTATCAAGAGAGCCAATTTGGTATAATCAGTAAGAGTGTCCATCCTTTTAAACTTTAAGACTTGTGGACTTCGAGTCCCTGGATTTCTCAGTCAGTAATTTGGTATGGCTGGGTGGGGAATTCTGGGAGCTGAAGTCCACAAATATTAAAATGGTCAAGGTTGGACAATTTTAAGACCTGTGTACTAACTCCCAGAATTTCCCAGCTGGCCTTGCCGATTTGGTGACTGGGAAATTCTGGCAGTTGAAGTCCACAAGTGGCAGTGGTTAAAGACACTTAGTTAGAAACCAGGAGACTGGGATTCTAATCCCGTTTTAGGCACAAAGCCATCTGGGTGATGTTGGGTCAGTCAGTCTCTTCTCAGCCCTAGGAAACAGATAAGGGCTTCTGTAATCTTACCAATACAATTACAGGGAGTAGTACAGGCAGTCACCAGGAATCAACACTATTTGGAAAACACACACAATTTGATATTAGGTTTCAAAACAAGGATGAAGTGGTATCTGAACAGCTTAAGCCCCTAGGAGAGTGATGGCAAACCTATATTTCCTCAGGTGCCGAAAGAGCGTGTGTGGGCGCTTTTGCGCAAGCATGAGTGCCCACACCCATAATTCAATGCCTGGGGAGGGTGAAAACAGCTTCCCCCACCCCACCCGAGGCCCTCCGTAGGCCAGAAATAGCCTGTTTCCCAACTTCTAGTGGGCCCAGTAGGCTTGTGTTTTGCTCTACCCAAAGGCTTCCCTGGAGCCAAGAGAGGGTAAAAACACCCTACCCCATTGCTCTGGTGGCTCCCTGGAAGCCAAAAACGCCCTCCAAGAGCCTCTGTGCGAGCCAAAAATCAGCTGGCTGGTACACACATGCACATTGGAGCTGAGCTAGGGCAAAGGCTTGCATGCCAGCACATACGGCTCTGCGTGCCACCTGTGGCACCCGTGCCTTTTATTTTATTTTATTTTATTTTATTTATTTTATATTCTTTTGTTTTATTTTATTTTATTTTATTTTACTATTTTATTTTATTTTATTTTATTTTTATTGTTTTGTTTTGTTTTGTTTTGTTTTGTTATTTTATTGTATTGTATTGTATTGTATTTATTTGTATGCCGTCCCTCTCCGCAGACTCCGTTGCCATACATTCGCCATCATTGCCCTAGGATATTCCATCACAAAATAACCACTTTTTTGGGAAAAAAACCTTTGCCAATACAGTCTACAATTGAGCAAGACATGCTGAATACATCAACAAGTTTCTCAAAATTTGTTTCTCAACAAAGGGATTGGATTTTTAAAAATGCATTACAGTTAACAAATTTGTCGTTTGTCTCACATCATGTAACCTGCATCTGCATTACTAGTCTTCTCTCTCTGCATCATTCCAGTTTAAAGCACGGATCAGTTTAACTGTTTTGTGCAATTCATGCAGTGAACTGAATTTCACTCTGGTGTATTTCCACACGACACATTAGCCACAGTGAGGTTAGGTGAAGCAGATTTAGCAGACCATAGATAAAATTATGATTCGGGCAGAACGCTGCCTGTTTTTGTTAACCGACAGTTAAGTCCTGATTTGGAAATAGAAGCAGCTACAAAGAGGGTTTCTAAGCTACCATCGTTTCCACTCCAGTTCCTACAAAACCAATTAAGATTACTCTCATCTGTCTTCATATCTGCCACCCTTGAAATGCCAAAATCCAGGATCGTTAGATTGCTCTGAGTTGCTGCAAATACTGCAGTTAAAAGAAATCCTTTCATTGAAAACCTGATAAGCAGATTCTTTTCCCTATTTTCCTCCCCAAAAACTAAGGTGTGTCTTATACTCCGAAAAATATGGTATATGTTTGGTGTACATACACACAGTCTTTCTGGATTCCAGATATTAGAATCGGAGCAGATTATCTCAGGGACTGCCTTCTGCTGCACGAATCCCAGCGACCAGTTAGGTCCCGCAGAGTGGGTCTTCTCCGGGTCCCATCAACTAAGCAATGCCGCTTGGCGGGACCCAGGGGAAGAGCCTTCTCTGTGGTGGCCCCGGCCCTCTGGAACCAACTCCCCCCAGAGATTAGAATTGCCCCCACCCTCCTTGCCTTTCGTAAGCTACTTAAAACCCACCTCTGCCGCCAGGCATGGGGGAATTGAGATACCCTTTCCCCCTAGGCCTTTACAATTTTATGCATGGTATGTCTGTATGTATGTTTGGTTTTTAATTATAATGGGTGTTAATTGTTTTTAGTATTGGATTGTTGTTATACGCTGTCTTATTATTGCTGTTAGCTGCCCCGAGTCTCCGGAGAGGGGCGGCATACAAATCCAATAAATAAATATACAATAAATAAATAGAAGATTCAAGAACAGCATCCTTTAGGCTTGGGGATTCTTCTGAATCAAGGAGCAGTAATAATATAGTTATAGTTCCTTGACAGGAAAAGAAATTCCCACTCATGTATGTAAAGGTTCAATTTTATTACATCATATCATGTTACATACAATACTTGCAATTGAGCTCAGGTTTAGGAAATTAATGTGGTGATTGACATTTAAATTGCAACCAAGACTGTTTTTGCCTGCTAGGGTAATTTTTTAATAATGCTATTTCATGGATTATTGTTACTTATTGTCAAGACTGCATATTGTTGTGTCAGATCACTTGGCAGCAATAGTAACAGAGAGGCTGAACAGGAAATATAAATAAGTTAATCATTTTCAAAACGTAATGAAAGGAAGAACATATTTCAAAAGCTCTTAGTCTGAAGTCAGGATCAAGTAGTAGTGAAAGAAATAGTTTCATTTTAGACAATATGCATAGTTTTTGTTGTGGTTCAGCCTGAGGCTGCTCAGGGACCGGCTGTGTCTCTGCTGGCTCCATGCCCGGAGGAGGATGACAGCGAAGAGGAGGGGGCTGAACAGTCGGACGGGGGAGAGGAAAATCAGGAATGGGATGAAGGAGAACAGCATGAGAGGGGGGGGGGGCTTTCCCCAGCCAGTAGTTTGGAGTCGTTAGGTGATGAAGCTCAAGCCGTCATTGACATGAATCAAAGAAAGGAGCAATTAAGGAAGTATTATCAGCACTGAATTAGGAACAGCTGGGTATGGGTGTGGTCCTCCTTAGCAGGGTTTAAAAGGCAGGCAAGCCCTTGAAGCCATGTGGAGTGTTATCAGTTTGGAGTTGCGTTATCCTGTCTTGTTTCTCGGGGTCTCTGTTCCTGGCTTGTGGCCCAGAAGCTTTGGAAGACCCGTGGGAGGTGTAGGTCTGCTATCTACAGCCTTGGCTTGGCAGCAAGAATTCTGTATTGCTGCATGGACTTTTGCCTTCGTGGATATATCTGAAGATACAGCATTTTCCTGTTTGTAAGGACATTTTCTGTTACCTGTGTTTTTCTTGAATTTTATAAAACTTCCTTTGCCTTTTACCAGTGTGTCTGGATTCTCTTTTTGGGTTGGTATTGGCTTCTGGAGTGACCGAGACAGAACAGTTTTATTTATTTTATTTATTGATAGCCTGTATTATTTTTATAAATAACTCAAGGCAGATGATATGCCTAATACTCCTGCTCCTTCTATTTTCCTCCCAACTATTATCAGGTGAGGTAGTAAGTTGGAGTGAGAGAGATTGACTGGTCCAGGTTCACCTGTCTGCCTTTCATGACTAAGGTGAAACTAGAATTCACGGACTCCTCCTTTGAAAATAGTTTTTATTTTAGCATGTAATGTAAGGCGGTCTTGGATTATCTCCGAGACTGCCTTCTGCCGCACGAATTATTATTATTATTATTATTATTATTATTATTATTATTATTATTATTATTACTATTATTATTATTATTATTATTATTATTATTATTATTATTTATTAGATTTGTATGCTGCCCCTCTCCGCAGACTCGGGGCGGCTCACAACAATAGCAAGAACAATGTAAAAACAAATCTAATAATTTTAAAAACACTAAAAACCCCATTATTAAAAGCAAACACACACACAAACATTCCATGTATAAACTGTATAGGGCCGGGGGAGATGTGTCAGTTCCCCCATGCCTGACGACAAAGATCGCTCTTAAGAGCTTTACGAAAGGCAAGGAGGATGGGGGCAACTCTGATATCTGGGGGGAGTTGATTCCAAAAGGTCGGGGCCGCCACAGAGAAGGCTCTTCCCCTGGGTCCCGCCAAATGACATTGTTTAGTTGACGGGACCTGGAGAAGGCCAACTCTGTGGGACCTAACTGGTCGCTGGGATTCGTGCGGCAGAAGGCGGTCCTGCCAGACAATGCCGGCTGGCAGGACCTAGGGGAAGAGCCTTCTCTGTGGGGGGCCGCCCCTCTGGAATCAGCTCTCCCCAGAGATTCGCACTGCCCCCACCTTCCTTGCTTTCCGAAAAAGTTTAAAAACTCATCTTTGTCACCAGGTGTGGGGTCATTAGATCTCTCCCCCGACCAACAAATGTTTTTAGTGTGACTTATTGAATGAATGATAATGAATGTTTTAAAGTGTCTTAGAATTTTTAAAGATTTTAAAATTATATATATTGGATCAGATGTATTACTGTGTTTTTTATATATGTTGTGAATCGCCCCGAGTCTTTTATATATGTTGTGAATCGCCCCGAGTCTTCGGAGAGAGGCAGATTACAAATCCAATAACTAAATAACTAAATAGCTAAATAACTAAATAAATAATAACTAAATAACTAAATAACTAAATAACTAACTCCAAACTACAGAAAATACCACTTCAGCAAGAAGGTAATCAATGCCTGGAATTCACTACCTGACTCTGTGGTTTCTTCCCCAAACCCAAAGACTTTAATCTTACACTGTCTTACTGTCGACCTCACCCCCTTCCTAAGAGGTCTGTAAAAGGTGTGCATAAGTGCACATCGTGCCTACCATCCCTATCTTGCTGTTGTATTGTCCTCATTTATCTGTACTGTACTTACTTTGCTTATGTTTATGTTTATACTTATACCTGCTATCTTGTACATGTTTGACAAACACATAAAATAAGTAAGTAAGTAAATAAGTAAGTGAGTATGTAAGTAAGTAAGTAAGTAAGTAAGTAAGTAAGTAAGTAAGTAAATAAGTGAGTGAGTGAGTGAGTGAGTAAGTAAGTAAATAAATAAGTTAGTGAGTAAGTAAGTGAGTGAGTGAGTGAGTAAGTATATGTCCCCAACTGCACTATCATGCTTCAAAAACATGTTTTCCCCTTCATCCCCATGATTTCTTCATTATATCCTCAGCCAATGAATAAGATGATCTTAAGTAATCTCTTAAAGTACCATATTTTTTCCCCACCACAGTCTCAAGGTGTGTAGGAAGTTCAGTGACTAGCATTGGCTGGGAGAAAAAGAAACAGAGACAGGATAGGGATCAGTAGTAGGGAGAACAAAAACCTTTGAGTTTAGCCTTTTGCCACCCAAATAGATTCACAGGACTTCAGCTTGGTGATATAGAAGATCTTAGAGAGAAATAAGTGACTTTTTTTAACCTTTCAGTTCTCCCCCAATTGTGCCACTCAAGGTGACTGCCCCAGTTTTCAATATGATGGAATTCCCTTTGTATATTAACAAGTTGGGGTAAGACGACCGTCTTAGAAATGGAGATGGGATCTATTATGTGCCCCCCACCATGTGAATTAATAAGACTTTTCTAGCGGTTGTTTCAAACTGCCATACGGGTGGTTAGTTGTGCCAAGAGGTTTTGTTTGTGTACTATTGATGAGTTCTGCAACAGTTGATTAAAATATTCAGAAAAGATCAGCCCACACAAAGCCATATGTGTCTGAATTATTTTCAGATTAAATTTACTGCCTCTTTATGAGATAAATCTGGTTATAAGAAATAAAAAAATACAGTGGTACCTCTACCTAAGAATGCCTCTACTTAAGAACTTTTCAAGAACCGGGTGTTCAAGATTTTTTTGCCTCTTCTTAAGAACCATTTTCTACTTAAGAACCCGAGCCCCAAAAAATTTCCCAGGAAATTTGAGAGCGGCACAAAGGCCTGGCCAGTTTCCTGCCATTCTCCCTTTAATCCCGGCCATCTCGGGCTTTTCTGGGCTGTCAGAGGAGCCTTTCGGTAGCGCTTAAGGAGGCTTTGGCAGCCCAGAGCGAACGAGGCATTTTCCTTTCTCTGGGCGCTTGGAGAGGAAATAAAGCAACGCTCTCTACATGGGGCTACCTTTGAAAAGTGTTCGGAAACTTCAGATCGTGCAGAACGCGGCCGCAAGAGCCATCGTGGGGCTTCCCAGATTCACCCATGTTTCTACAACACTCCGTGGCCTGCATTGTTTCCGATCACAATTCAAAGTGTTGGTTATGACCTTTGAAGCCCTACATGGCATTGGACCAGAATACCTCTGGAACCACCTGCTACTGCACGAATCCCAGTGACCGATAAGGTCCCACAGAGTTGGCCTTCTCCGGGTCCCATCAACTAAACAATGTCGTTTGGCGGGCCCCAGAGGAAGAGCCTTCTCTGTGGCGGCCCCGGCCCTCTGGAATCAACTCCCCCCGGAGATTAGAACTGCCCCCACCCTCCTTGTCTTTTGTAAACTACTCAAGACCCACCTATACCGCCAGGCATGGGGGAGTTGAGACACCTTTCCCCCAGGCTCTTTATATTTTGTTTGGTATGTATGTCTCTTTTCCCCCTGCACCCCACTCTGGGCCGCCAACCCAGAAAGGTTGAGGATTTTTGCTTTAAGATCTCTCAAATGAGTATTCTAGCTTTAGCTTGTGGATCACAATATTGGGAGCCGTGCTGTCACAGTGGTTAGAATGCAAGATTACAGGCTAATTCTGCTGATTGCCAACTGTCAACAGTTTGGCAATTGGATTCTGACCAGCTCAAGCCTTTCACCCTTCCAAGGTCGGTAAAATAAGGACTCAGATTCTTAGGGGCAATACGCTTACTTTGTAAACCGCTTAGAGAGGGGTGTAAAGCACTGTGAAGCAGTATGTAAGTCTAGGTGCCATTGCTAAGTGCTATATTATATATACCATAATTTATCAGAATGCACATCCACCATTGATGAATTTAGTTGGTGCTTAAAATGTTGGTTTCAAACAAATCTACACATTTCAGAAATAATGGAGAAGGCCTAGTTTTGCCCAAGTTTAAACAGAGGTGTATTTCAACAACAGGAGCACTGATCTAGAAATAGCCCCAGTCTGTTCTGGATGAAGTTCTATTCTCTCTGAGGTTCTAAATGTAAAGTTGTAGGACTTGGAACAGGAGGACCTCCTTGCTGATGAATCCAGAGGTCTAGATGGCTGCTTTATTTTCTTAACCATAAAAATAGTTTTTTTAAATGATAATCTTGTTAGATCTTGACAACTAGTTTCCTCTGACCTCTCCCATATTGCTGCTGCTTGTTACTGCTATTTTAAATTGACTAGCCATTTTTAAAAAACTTTCTTTTTTAATGAGCTGTGGTTTTAATGACTATGAACCATGGTCCCAAACGTGATATATTAACATTACTACAGTTTCAAAGCTACAAAGGCATTGATGATAATACTAAACAGCCTTCATATCATCATCAGTCAGCTTGAACAGGGTAGCACAAACCTTTATGTAAACAGTGTATTTTATGCAAAAAGAAAGAAAGAAACTGGAGGGAAGAAGCTGTAAATTATAAACCACAAAAAAGGATTTCCTGACATAAACAGCAGAGTGCAGTGACCCGGCACATTCCTTCTATGCAGAAAATTCCAAGTTCAGGCTTTTTCATTTTAAATTTAAAAAACACTAAAAAGCTGGCAGTGAAAAGGTCCTTATTTCTGGACTACTCAATAACAGAGGGGTCAAAGGTCTTACTTAGCATAAGATCATTGCTTATACGCTCAACATATCTAAAATTATCATGTTCAGTCATTTGATTTACATTATGAATGAAACCGAAACAAGTCCCCCTACGAAGTCATCCTTGATGATTTTAGCCTTAACTGACTGCAGAATTAACCCCACACCTTCATCTCTAAATCCCATTAATTATACATATAGAATTTTATAGGAAGCCTCCCAATTGCGTAGATCTTACATTCAGAATGTGACAACTTTTGGCAACTGCTATCTATTATATAACCATAACAACATGGGAATTACTTTATTTTGTTTTACAAATGTATAGATATTATATTTTTCAAAAATAATTTATAAGAAAGAGAGAGAAGAGAGGGAGAGAAAGCGAAAGGAAGGAAGCAAGGAAGGAAAGGAACGGAAGGATGGAGAGAATGAGTTAAAGAGAGAAAGCAAGAAAGAGTCAGGCAATCATATATGGCATTTCCCTCTCCATATTTTCTCCACAACCAACAATGCTATGAGTAGATCGGGTTGAGAACGATTGACCAAATTTTCTCAGGGAGCTTCCATGGTTGAGAATGAACTTCAGCTTGACTCTCTCTAGGCCTACTCCAACACTTCTTCCATTACATGAATTTTTTGTTTACACAAAAAGCATCTTGTTGTACCTGAAAAATTGATCTTATCTGATCCAATTTCATTTCGTCATACATCTGATGAAGCTACCCTGTTTGCCCCAAAATAAGACATCTCCTGATAATAAGCCCAATTGGATTTTTGAGTACATGGCAATAAGGCCAAGCGCTTATTTCAGGGTATAAAAAATAATAATACAGGGTCTTATTTTGGGGAAAACATGGTATTTATTTATAATTGATATGGCACTCATTCCTGTAAACCAGCGGTCCCCAAACTACGGCCCGCGGGCCACATGCGGTCCACTGAGGCCATTTATCCAGCCCACCGGTGAGTGACAAAAGCACAGGGAAAAGAGAGAGAGAAAGAAAGAAAAGGGAGAGAGGGACAGAAGGAGAAGTGGAGAGGAATGAAAGGAGGGAAGGAAGGAGAAATGGAGGGAACAAGGAAGAAAGGAAGGAAGGAAGAATGAAATGAATGGAGGGACAGAAGAAGAAAGGACTGTTTTTTGGTGTGTGTGTATTTTTTTAAATTTTTTCTCTCAACATACATTCAAAACGACTATCTAATTTTCCATGAATAAAATGCAGTATTTTGTTAGTAACTAATATCAATTATCAAAAAAGTTGCAAAAGGTTTTTTTTTCTAATTTTGTCATCCAGTTACATTCATTTTCTTTTAATTAAATTTCCTCCTTAATGTTCCTTCAAAAAGTGCAACACCAATTATATTTCTAACTTATTAACCATTATGCCAAAGTGCTTCCTTGTTTCTTTATACATTTTTCATAAGCCAAGAAAACCTTGTATAGCCAATCAGATGTCAACAAAAGAAAATTAAAAACAAAACATAAACATATATGAATTTCAGACCTTCTCCCCTCTCTAAATAGTACGTTCCCATTTTGTTTTTTACTTTAAAACAAGGTATGTGCAGTGTGCATAGAAATTTGTTCATAATTTTTTTTTATAGTCCAGCCCTCCAACAGTCCAAGGGACAGTGAACTGGACCCCTGTGTAAAAAGCTTGGGGACCCCTGCTGTAAACCCTTGATGAAAGGTTTTGAATTTGTTGATGTTTTGAGATATTCAAAATAAATTCATTGGTTCGGCATCAAGCGTCCACAATGTCTTCTACTATCTTCTTATGCATCATTCAAAGATTCACCCTTTTTCAACCAGAGAACGTTCTAATGCTGGGTTCATTTGGTATTGCCCTAGATATTTTGACCCCATGGATTAGAGCTGAAGAGGCTTAAATATAGCAAGATATACATTTTGCCATTACATGAATTCAGAAATGAAGCAAGGCAGTCTTGGAAAGAAGATTGCTTGTAGTTTATTTACAACAGAATGTAAGAAAAGGCAGTTTTACAAACAATAATAAATAACTGAAAAAGCAACAATTATGTACGTATGGAAACCGTGAGAGTGACTCTTCTATTCCTGTCTTGTATTGTGTAACTTGGAGCATTTGGTCCTTCCTTCATTACACTAACCTTATCACCAAAAAACAAAACAAAAATAAAAACAAAACCTCTCAGAAAACCTCACTACTATACACAACACTCAAAGTCACAAGGATTGTCACAGAAATAAAACAAAACAAAAAACTTCTAGAAGGAACATTAAAACAAATCGTAGACAATTGTAATTTTAAGACGATGCCGTTCAAACAAGAAGACCCTTCCCCACGATTAGTTTAGCTTCAAGCCTTTATGAAAACAGAAATCTGAATGATGGTAATTGATGAGTTCCTAATGACAAGTTCATGAACCCTTCCCATCTGATGATTTAACTACCATGAAGTGTATACATTGCATTTCTTTTAAACAACAGCCATATTTCTAAAGTTCCAGTGCAGCAAATCCCAACCCAAAGTTGCATGAGAGGAATTTTGCTTGACTATTGGCCCTATGCTAAGCATGGGAAGGCTAACTGATGTGTTTTGATTTTAACTGTTTTGATTTTTTTCTGCTCAGAGAGAGGAACCTCAGGATCCAACCCTATGTGTGATTAAAGACGTGCATCTCCGCATGAGCTGCAGTGGCACAGTGATTAGAGTGCAGTACTGCAGGCTACTTCTGCTGGCTGCCTGCAATTTGGCAGTTCAAATCTCACCAGGCTCAAGGCTGACTCAGCCTTCCATGGTGGGTAAAATGAGGACCCAAATTGTTGGGGGCAATATGCTGACTCTGTAAACTGCTTAGAGAGGGCTGTAAAGCACTATGAAGCGGTATATAAGTCTCAGTGCTATTGCTATCTCTTATTATTGTTTACATAAAAACAGCAGAGCAATTTTCATTTCTATTAACAAAGTTTTAAAAAGTTTCATTTAAAAAAAATGAAACGTTGCCAATGAAACAGAAATCCTCAGTAAGAAAAATTGCCCAGAGCATTTCTATTCTAGACGATACCATTCCAGTTGGGCTCTTTAACAGTAATTTGATTTATTATCTCGCCTTTTATAAATAATTCAAGGTGGCAAACATATTGTACTATGTTTTAGGCCACATACCTAATAATCCTTCCTCCTCCTATTTTCCCCAGAATAATAACTTGTGAAGTCTGTACCTGAAAATTGATTAGATTGTTTCTATTCATTCAATATGAAATAATTGATCTAAACGTACATCAATTACGGTATGTACACTGATATGTGAAAAATAGCTAGGCTCAAATTTATTTTATAGCAATTTAAATACTTTTGTTGCAAACTTTCTTAGCAAATATAGCTCCATGAAGACTCTCTAGGACATGTACATGGATTTTTAAAGATTTGTATACATGGAAAGCGTAACTGATGAAAATACAATATTGTTTTCAACAATAAAGTTTAAGCATCTTTCTTGAGACTCTTATGAATAAACTTAATTTTTTCTTCTTCTTCTTTTGTTTAGGAGGTCCAAGATGGGCCTTGAAACAGATAATTTCAGGAGCCCCCTTTTTTGATAGGAAAAGTTAATTTAAAGCCAACAGTATATTCATTTCCGAATGTAGTCCTCCTTCCTCTTTTTAGCAATGATGAGTGTTATCATTGAGAAAAGGGGGAACAGGCCTAAGATTCAAAGGCCTAGTCACACTTCAGTTAGCTTTGCTGCACCACACTTTATTGAAAGTGCCACTTTGTTCCACAAAACAAATAAACATCCACAGATCTGATCCTCACAAAAAAACACACAGCTAAAAATATACAGCAGATTCTGTACAAAATATATCAGACAAGTCAACAATACAACTCAGCCAAACCTTTTTCCATGGAAAAGACACATTAGTGCAACCAAAAATATGCTAGAAATGTGATTTAGGTATTCTCCTTGCGTCAGAAATATGGGTGTTTTTTTTTAAAAAAAGCAGATGACAAAAACCAAGAAAGAAAAGTAAATGGGATAACTGACTACTTTAGTGGCAAAACCTGTGGAAGGAAAATAGAATGTGACAAAAGAGCGTAAAATAATTTGTCAAGAGTGTAGGTGCCTGAGAGTGTATATGCTGAAGAAACATCCATTTTATTTTTGCTAATTCCTGAAAATATAGGAAAAGCCAAGAGTAGGCAGATTGGCACATGATTGTGTCAGCCATCATCTAGACATGCAAAATAATCATTTTTTCCCTATTCATTAAGCACCCAATTTGGATAGCACATCAAGATGAACAAATAATTCTTGCTGCAACATTGAGAGCAGAAAGTATCATAGAAAAGTCCATTATTTTTCCATAGCATGCTCTTGCCTTTCATTTTTATACTATGCAGCATTTTAACAAGCATTTATATATATATATATATATATTTATATATATTTCCAATGATTTGATATCTTGGCTTATCGATCTGTGCAAGATTCTAACAGCAGATACAAAGAGAGAGAGAGAGCAGTATTTGGCTTAAAATTACAGAAATTTACCACAATTTTCTGCTAACTTAAAGCCACAAACGCCGGGTGTACTTATGTATAGAAATGTAACAATAATAATGAAAACATTTATTAACAAGTGTCATACAGAACTTCAGAATGCTGAGCAGAAAAAAAGATATTTTAAGTAATAACTGAGAAAAGGCATGAAGCTAAATGATGGGGGGAATTAAATACAGTATCAGAGCTACTACATATTTTGAGTTTTCAAATGCACATAGTGCATTCTATTCTCCCAATCTACCTTTCTATAACTAAAGCCTAAACAACAGTTCTCTTGGTATGTACAATTTAAGTAAGAAGTCACTTGAGAGTTAATTGGAGATTTAAGTCTGCTACACTTTTTCATATGAAAATTCATGCTGCCGTGCTTGCTAGAAATTTTTTTATTATTCAAAGTTATCTTTATCCCCCCTGAGGTCTGGATATATATATATATTTCTATATTCCCCTTGTACTAATGCTATATGTTTATGACACTTTCACAAATGATTCTAGTTTTAGAAGGGGTTACTACTACTTAATTTACTAAATTAGATTCTGAATGAATTGTAAGGAAAGGAACAGATGCCAAGTGTCCTAAATTGTATATGGAGAAGTATATTTAATTCCTGAGACTGAAGGGTGATGGAATTAGCAGGCCAATATTTTGTCTCTCCCAACTCTGTGGCTGGATGCAACTAATATCGTTTTCTGAGGCACCAAAAGTCAAAAGAGAAACACTTCTATTTTCATTGTTGGAAAAGAATACAACTGAAGGAACTCAGGAAGCTGGCAGGTTGTTTCGTTTCTGTCGGAAGATTCCCACATTAATTGTTTTGCTCTTAAACAAGAACGAGACAGAGGGTTCTTAATGAGTTGTTCACTGTAGCAGTGCACCACGTTATCCTTTTCATTTTGAATCCAGGTGCCTGTACAGGTAGCCTTTGACTTACAAGTGTAATGGAGCTGCCCGTTATGGTCGTAAATTGTGACAGTCATACAGTGGTTACCCACATGACTGACCTGACTTTATGACCTTTTCTGCAGTGGTTATTAAGTAAAACAATTGTTTCCTACGGGTAGGTCTTGCCAAAAAACAGAAGCAAATGCTGCTTCTTGGCAAAAAATGTACCGTAATAAAACATGGTGGTGGGGCGTGGAATGCTACAAACAGCCATAAACGCAGGCTGGTTGCTGAGTGGCTGAAATGCTGTCATGTGACCACAGCGGTGGTGGTGGGGTAGCTATTGGAACTTTGGAGTCGGGATGTAAGTTCTCTGAGGTGCAGGGGTGGATTCCTCCCAGTTTGGACCAGTTTGTCCGAACCAATAGAAACCCACTGATGATGTCACAATGTCACCAAACCGGATTGGTCAGTTTTGGTCTGGGGGTACCACCATCTTTTTAAAAAATTCTTTTTCCTGAGCATGTGCAGAAGCCCAGTTCCGGCACTGTGCATGCGATCGCCATCTTTTTTTCTGGCTTTGTGGGGGTTTTTCGGGGGGATTTTTTGTTACTGCACATTTACACCCCCCCACCAGGCTTGCCCATGTGGTGTAGGAGGGAGCGAGGTAAGTTGGAACCCACCCCTGCTGAGGTGGTCTATGCTAATTCTGACAAAGTCAAGGACTACCTGTATTCAAAGTAATAATAACGAGAATAATAAGAAAAAAAAGTACCTCTTTTGGACAAAGCACTGAGTCTCTCTCTCTCTTGAGCATGATATACTAGATTTACTGGTAGATGCACCTTTAAAAAAATTTTTTGGATCTCCCCAAGTTTTCTTTCTTAATGTTATTCATGGCTCGGCCTTACAATGCATTCACTATTTCCTATATTTATATATGCATATGCAAGATTCTAAAAACCCTGTATGTGTGCATGTGTGTGTCTGCACGCGCACACAAAAACACACACACAATTTTTAAAATGAGAGAAAGAATCTGCATAGTAAGCCTAACATATTTTATGCTACAATCTGTTGCTTTTGTTTTAACAGGGCAGTGTGAACACCCTCAGCAAAACTTCTAGTTGTTGACTAGATGAATGACCGCTCGCAATTTTGCAAAAAATGGGCTGACTTTTAACGGGGTTTTCAGTCTCGACTTTCATTAATTTCATAGGAACTCAGAAGACCTGCACTGAATTATGAATTAATAATAGCACTGTTTCTTGGGATATATTTGTCCCATTTCGACTTTGGAGCCTATTTGATTTTGTTTGCATTTCCATTTTTCTTCCAAAACCAACACAGAAAAGTTTTACGACAGCACAGAATAAAAAGGAGTTACAAATTTTTGTGCAAGATACAAATAGTTCCAGGATCTCGAAATGATTCTAATTTAAGACAAAGCTAGAGCACGTTGGTTCTTTAATTTTTGAAGTGTGCATTAGCTACACCCAAATCCTGAGTTGTAATCTGTAAAAAGGAATCTGAATCTATTATTATTCAAGTGTTGATCAGTGAATCAGCAGTTCCAAGGTTTACGTTAAGGTGCATTCGGCCTGAGAGTAAAAAAGGATTTCAGAAATGGAGATAGAATGGCTTGAAATGAGAAATGTAGCTAAGGAGAACCTCATTCTCTTGGGACGTTCTCGCCAGCTTCATGAAATCCCTGTAACCCTCTCCAGTCATCAACACTGCAATTTTAGATCTTCTGCTTGCAGCCATCACTACAAGAGGCTGCTTATGCTTTTTTTTTTTGCTTTTTTTTTTTACAAGCTACTTCATTCTGGGTTGATAGCAACATTTGTCATATGGCTTAGAGCTTTAGTTTGGGAATCAGAGCACATGAACTATGACCTTGCATGCATTTAGCTAACTAGTTTCAAGGGAAGCCTAAGGGAAACGGGGGGAAATGGGAAATGCACGATTCCAGATCAATATTTGTTTAAATCTAAACAACTACCATGAACTTTGCAAATGATATTCTTTCAGTCATAGCTTGTCATAAGGAGGGGGGGGGGGGAAACCATGCTGGGTTTAGAGAGCATTTTTATCTGGATCTGGCAGCGTGAGAGTTTCTGGGGCAGACTTTTTCCGCTGACGATCTTTGGGAACCGCTAGGAATTCCGGTGCATCTGTGGACAGAGGTGTAGACGGAGCACTAGAAGGACCACTGCGGATCGAAGAGGGAAGGGAGATATTGGAGATGGATATCGCAGGAGGGAAGAATCCAATTTTCTTGTTGGTGGCTTCCTGAGTTGCTCGTTCAAATTCTCGGACTTCATCCATAGTCATGTCTTCAAGGAGAAGGAAAGAAGGAAAGAAAGAAAGAATAAGTTAGGACAAACGTGCACGTTGGCCTCAGCACAAAACTTTATTTGGGTGATTTGTCTTTAAGGAGTCATGCCTGTTAGCGTGCGTAATTTACTTAAGAGGAGTTACGGCCACTAGTTCAGAAGTGCTGCTGAAATGTCAGGAGCCACATCTGAGCAGCATCCATCTCACTGTTAGGGTTGCAGACAACCGCTGAAAGAAGTCTCTAGGCCTGCAAAACAAAACTATGTATTTTTTTTTACAATGAGCGATAAACCTAAGAGAACAACATTTGTTTATTTCCAGAATTACGGTAGTCTTCGACTTATGACCACAGCTGAACCCCAATTTTTTGTTGCTAAGCAAGGCAGTTGTAAAGCGAGTGGTGTCTCATTTTACAATCTTTTTTTCCCCTTTGGCCAGTTAAGTGAATCACTACACCTGAATTTTGTTCCCGTGACAACAGGGATGCTGTAATGATCAATATGCTGATGATACCCAGTTGTACATCTCCACCCCATGTCCAGCCAACGAAGCAGTGGAAGTGATGTGCCGGTGCCTGGAGGCTGTTGGAGTCTGGATGGGTGTCAACAGACTCAAATTCAACCCTGATAAGACGGAGTGGCTGTGGGTTTTGCTTCCCAGGGACAATTCCGTTTGTCCGTCCATTACCCGGGGCGGGGGGGGGGGAACTACTGACCCCCTCAGAGTGGGTCCACAACTTGGGCGTCCTCCTCGATCTACAGCTAACATTAGAGAACCATCTTTCAGCTGTGGCGAGGGGGGCGTTTGCCCAGGTTCGCCTGGTGCACTAGTTGCGGCCCTACCTGGACCGGGAGTCACTGCTCACTGTCACTCATGCCCTCATCACCTCAAGGTTCGACTACTCTAATGCTCTCTACATGGGGCTACCTTTGAAGAGTTTTCAGAAACTTCAGATCGTGCAGAATGCAGCTGCGAGAGCAATCATGGGCTTTCCCAGATATGCCCATGTCACACCAACACTCCGCAGTCTGCATTGGTTGCCGATCAGTTTCCGGTCACAATTCAGCCTAAGTATACATCTGAAAAAAGCCAACACACATTTCATTCCTATGAAAAGGAATTCAAGTGAAGGCAACAAATGAACAGTGCCCCCCTGTAAGTTAATATTGATTGAAAAATATATATAGTGGACTTAAAAAACAAACAAACAACCATGAATTGTTGGAATTCAGTTGTTAGATGTAGCACGCCTGAAATAACTGCACTGTCTAATTATGTCTATAACATAAGTTCAATATAACCAGATCAGATTCTTTACCTAACTGAAGGATCCTGGATTTTTATTCAGATACCTGAAATATTACATCTCGAATAATTCCACCAGAGGGCAGAGTTACTTTATTGTAATGTGTGATTCCTTCAAACATTTACTGTATTACAAATTTCATAGAGTAAAAATCTCCTTAGTTTATTTTCATTCTAACAGTTCAAATTTCAAGATGGGTTCAACAAAAGGTCATTTGAGGTTTCTGCACTTCAAGCCAGGTTAATGGTTTGAATATTGGGAAAGAGTTTCTTTAATCATGAGAAATTCCAGCTTCCTTTGAGTTTCTATGGAAATGCTATGGAAGGTAACTAAGAGAAGTTCAAACACAAGTAACAAACAAATGACTTAAGAGCTGTTTAAAACCATACGCTTGGGGGAGGGAGGAGGGAATCTAATTAGTAAAGTTTTAAATTACCGTATTTTTTGGACTATAAGATGCACCAGTGTATAAGATGCGCCATGATTTCAAAGAGTGAAGTAAGAAAAAAAGGTTTTGTTTTGGGTTTGTTTGGGAGACCTACAGAGAGGTCCTCCTGGGGACTGGGGGAAGGCAAAAAGGCCTTTGAGGAAAATGGCCCATTTTTAGCCCTTTTTTTTGGTTGCAAAAATTGCGGTGTTTTTGCCTTTCCCCAGCCCCCAGGAGCTCTCTTTACAGGTTTTCCAGACACTCTGCTCACCCTGTTTTTGCAGAAACAGGCCCATTTTTCACAAAAATGGTGCGCAGGGGCAGGGCTTCGGGAGGCAAAAAATGATTGAATTCAGTGTATAAGATGCACTGACATTTCCACCCTCTTGGGGGGGGGGAGGTGCGATTTATACTCCCCAAAATATGGTACCACTCATCCCTTCTGGGAGATGAACAGTCCAAAGACTTAAAAAAAGAGCTGTTGGTACTGATATTGGAGAAGCATGGAAACAGAAACCTACCATAGGACTGGCTTTATGATTTCTTGATATTTACAGGCATCCTTCAACTTACGAACACAAATGAGCCCAAATTTTCTGTTGCTAAGGGAGACCTTTGCTAAGTGAATGTAGCCTCATTTTATGATCTTCCTTGCCATAGTTACGTGAATCTACTACAGTTGTTAATAAAATGGTGGCCAAGGGAACCTGGTTTCCATATTGCTTGTCAAAAGGTCACAAAGGGTTAACAATACAACCAGAGTAAATATGAATCTGTTTGCAAGCGTCTGAATTTTGATCGCGTTATCCCAGAGATCCTGCAATGTGTGAAAAGAACCGTTGTACCTACCTGAACGGTCTTCTCAGTGCACTGGAAGGAGAGTCCAACATGGGTATTACTCCAATCCTATTGGTAGAGACTGAGTTAAAATTTACATATTAATTAAGCACCGCCCCCTCTGCTCTCCCCATGAGCCAGTTTTAAAAACGAAGAACCATAGTAAGAGGATAACCAAGTTTTATTGTAACAACCAAACTGACTAACTGCCCACTCCGGCGTCCCTGCACCCATAGCTGTACCGGGTGGGTTTGGACTCTCCTTCCAGTGCACTGAGAAGACCGTTCAGGTAGGTACAACGGTTCTTCTCCATTGCATCTGGAAGGAGAGTCCAACATGGGATATACCAGAGATTTACGGCCCATGGGAGGGAGAAGGTCTTGTCAGGGACGTTGGAGAAACACAAACACGTTGTAAAACACGTCTCCCAAAAGCCGCCTCTGCTGAGGCGAAGGAGTCCAACTTATACTGTCGTATGAAAGTCGATGGTGCTGACCATGTTGCAGCCCTGCAGATGTCATCTATGGACGCCTGGGTAGCCCAGGCCGCTGAAGTCGCCGCACTCCTCGTTGAGTGCGCAGTCACTCCTGTTGGCACCGGATGGTTACGAGCCCTGTATGCCTCCGCAATACAGTCCCTGATCCAACGACTAATGGAAACCGATGAAACTCCAAGTCCCTCTTTGTCTGATGCAAATGAAACGAACAGCTTTTCCGTCTTTCGAAAGGTTTCTGTGCGTCTAATGTAAATCTTGACTGCACGGCGTACATCGATTTTGTGCCACCTCAATTCCGACGGGTGGCTGCCATGGGTGCAAAAATCTGGCAGAATCAATTCTTGTTTCCTATGAAACTCTGAGTTCACCTTCGGTACAAAGGAAGGGTCCAGCCTCAGCACCACCCGGTCTGGATAAAAGATACAAAGGTCAGGGCGTACCGACAAGGCAGCTAGCTCTGACACTCTCCGGGCGGAGGTAATAGCCACTAGAAAGGCTGTCTTAATTGACAGTAGTCGTAAAGGTATAGACCTCAAGGGTTCAAATGGTGGTTTTGTTAAGGCCCTGAGCACCAACGGAAGGTCCCATGATAGAAACCTCCGAACCGGTGGAGAGTGTTGATTTGATGCTCCCCGTAGAAAATCCTTCACCCAGGGATGGTAAGCCAAGGAACGGACTCCCTCCACTCGTATCATGGTTGCAAGGGCCGCCACATGTCGCTTTAGCGTGTTGGGCGCTAGCCCTTTGTCAAGACCAGTTTGTAAGAACTCCAGAACTGTGATGACCGAAGCCTGTACAGCATTGATGCTTTGTCTGTTGCAACAACTGCAAAAGGCCGCCCATGTCGTCTGGTAAATCCGGGAAGTAGATGGACGCCTCGCAGCTTGCATAGTGTCTATGACCTTCTCTGGTATCTTCAATCCCCGTAGCCTGACCCGTTCAAGTGCCAAACGGTCAGTTGGAGCCACTGGGGATCTGGGTGATGAAGTTCCTCCTGACTGAGGGATATCAAGTGGTCCGGAATTCTCCAAGGTGTCGACACCGACAGTGCCATCAAGTCGGAGAACCACGGTCATCGGGGCCAGTGTGGAGCCACTAGTAACAACTCCGCTTTCTCCCGCAGGAGTTTCTCCACTACTCGTGGTATAAGGTTTGTTGGTGGAAATGCATAGAGTAGGCCCGGCGGCCAGGGCGTTCGAAGGGCGTTGACCTCCTCCGCCCCTGGCTGTGGGAACCGCGTGTAGAATCTTGGAAGCTGGGTGTTCTGTGAGCTGGCGAAAAGATCCACCAGCGGAAGGCCAAACCGTCTCGTTGCCTGATGAAAGAGTGCCGGGTCCAGCCTCCACTCTGACTGATCCAAGGTGGACCGGCTCAGCCAGTCCGCTTGTGTATTGCTGATCCCCGCGATGTGTTCCGCTGTTAGGGACCTCAGATGCTGTTCGGCCCAGCGGAATAGTGCCTTTGTCTCCTCCATGAGACGCTGCGACCTTGTACCCCCTTGGTGGTTCAAGTGGGCTCTGGTCGCCACATTGTCCGTGAGCACCAACACGTGCTGCTGATGAACCAGAGGTGCAAATGTCTGTAGCGCTAAGAACACCGCTCTTAGTTCCAGAAAGTTTATGTTGACCGAAGTGAGGTCCTCCTCCGTCCACAGGCCCTGAGCCATGTGAGCTCCAATGTGGGCGCCCCATCCGGTAAGACTGGCATCGGTGGTCAGGATGACTTGATCCCTTATCTGGAAGGGAGAGCCTCTGCTGATTGCGGCGGATGTCCACCATTTCAAGGATTCCCTGACCCTCTGGGGCAAGTATACCTGTCTGTGACAATGGCTCACCTTGGACCTTTGAGCCGGAAGCAGGAACCATTGCAGTGTTCTGATATGGAACCTGGCCCAGGGGACAATGCCAATGGCTGACACTAATGTTCCCAGTATCTTTGATAGCAGTGACAGTGGAACTGGTCCCCGCTGAATACTGGAGATCAAGTGTCTGATGTTGTCTTGCCTCTCTTGTGAGAGTGACACCGTGCCCTCCTGAGTGTCTATAATCGCTCCTAGATGTAGAAGTCTGGTAGTAGGTAACAGTTGGCTTTTTTCCACATTGACTGTGAAGCCATGGAGTTCCAGCATATGTATTGTCTCGTTGAGATCTTTCTCTGCTGCTAGCTTGGACCTGGACAAAATGATTATATCGTCCAGGTAGGCCATGAGTCTGATGGATCTTGCTCTTAAGCTGGCAGTCAATACGTCCAAGAGTTTCGTAAACGTTCTTGGGGCCGATGACAGGCCGAACGGCATGGCTCTGTATTGGTAATGTCTTCCGTCGGTATAAAATTGGAGAAACCTGCGATGTTCCGGATGAATGGGAACATGCAAGTATGCCTCCTTGAGGTCTATGGATGTTAAAATGTCCTGTGTCCGGATGGAGGCGAGAATGGTCTGCAGCGAGTGCATCCTGAACCTCCTGTACCTTATGAAGAGGTTCAGTTGCTTCAGGTTGAGGATCAACCTGCAACCTCCTGATGCCTTGGGAACGATGAAAATCATAGAATAGAACCCTTTTCTTTCCTCCTGCTGCGGAACTAGTTCTATAGCTTGGATGTCTAGCAGGTGCGTAATTTCCCTGCGCAATTGTAGTCTCTTTTGAAAGTCCTTTATTACTGGGCAGCGTATAAAACGGCTGGGAGGTGGTAGAAAAAATTCTAGCCTGAGTCCCTGTGTAACTGTGGCCAGAGCCCATCTGTCGGAGGAAGTCGCCTGCCAGACCTCGCCGAAGCTTTGCAGTTTTCCCCCTATAGGCTGATGGCCGTCGAAGTCATCTCGTGCGCTTAAACCCTCTCTGGGAATTGCCACGAAATGGCCGTCTGGACTGCTGATAGCCCCTCGGCCTGTCCTGAAAGGAGCTTCGGTCGCTCCTATAGGGCTGATGATTGTACTGCCCCTGGGAAAAGGGGCGTTGATTCTGATTGGGTCCCGTAGCAGAGTCCCAGCGAAAGGACTGACCCCTTGAATAAGGTGTGAACCTCCTGTCTGGTCGTCGGTTAGCTCTAGGAAGGACCTTCCTCTTGTCCTTGTCCTCCACTAGGACCTTTTCCAACAAGTCCCCGAAGAGTGTGGAGCCCTGGAAGGGACCGGAGGCCAGGCGCCACTTAGACTTAAGATCTGCCTGCCAGTTTCTCAACCACAGGAGGCGGCGTGACGATAGTGTGGTTGCCATGCTTCGTGCGGAAAATTTGGCCGCGTGTAGGGTGGCGTCCGCTGAAAATTCCGTCGCCGCCAATAACTTACTTAAGTCCTGACGGAGGCGACCATCCTCAGGCCCCAGGCGAGATTGCATCTCCTTGATCCACATTAGTGATGCTCGATTGATGAACGAGGCAGATGCCGCCGACCTGAACCCCCAGCCAGACATCTGGTGCGCTTTACGCAGCAATGTCTCTGCTTTCCTCTCCTCCGGTCTCAGGCATTCCCCGGTTTCGGAGGGAACCAATGCGCTGGAAACAAGCGTGACTACCGGTTGGTCGATTGGGGGGAATTAGAGCAACTTTTCCACCTCCTCGTCGAAGGTATAGAATCGCCTCTCAAGGTTGGAAGGCCCTTGTGCGGCTGCCGGTTGTTGCCAAGGTCTCTTTAAGCCCTTCACGAAAATGCCTGAAGCAGGAAAATGGTCGGACTCGGGTTGAGGCTCCTCGAGCAGTGAGGCCGAAGTCTGCTCCGGTTCAGCGGTCTCTGCTGTCTTAGCTGAGCCAGGAAGGTTCATTACCTGCTTGGCTTTGTATAGCAGGGTTCTGAAGAGTGCCGGTTTAAACAGACCTACTGTGGGTGTCTGTTCCGGGGCTGCCTCGTCCTCGGAAAGGCCATACTCCGGTTCACTGTCCTCAAACTGATCCTGCTCTTCTAACAGGGACCCCAAACCCGAGGGGGGCGGTGCCGACCATGAACCTGTCGCTTGTTGTCTTCCATACTGGTGAGCCCCAGGAGCCATGCCCTGTGAGTATGCGTTGACAATAAAGTCCTGCAAGTCTGGGGGCAAATTCTGCCACGCCCCAGGCTGGGATCGCAGGCCCGCTGCTGTAGGGGTGAACGTGGCTGCTGGCCCCTGGGAGCTTCTTCCCGCATGTCCTGCAGATTCAGGCCTAGCCCAGGATGTGCTGGGCGAGGGCATGGCTTGGGGCAGGGGCAGGAACTGCCTGTCTGGTGACCAGTCTCCCTCTGCTGCAGCCCCTGTAGGCCCAAAGGTCATTAGGGGTGACCTGGGTTCAGATGATTGTCTCTGAGCTGGGGGGAGCCCCGCTGGGGAAGATTGTAATGCAGCTTCCAGCTTTTTTTCTAGCGCTTTGATGCGCTTCTCAGCCTCCTTAATGGAGGAAGAAGAGGCAGATGAATGTGATTTAGCCTTCTCCTTGGGCTTCCCCTTTGTCTTATCCTTAGAGGGGGCAGGAGAACTTGGAAGCTCTTTGGCTTGGTGCTCCTCCATTGTACTCACAAATAGTTGGTCACAATCACAGGCTTTGCTGCTTCTGACCTCCGGTGGCTTAGATTCTCGCCAACCTCGTCAGTATTGCCCCGAAAAATGGCGCCCGCGGCCTCCCTGGACCTGCGCCTGCGCACTAGGGCTTCCCAGCCCGTTCGCGCTCAGTTTTGCCGCCCAGCCAGCTGTTTGGCGCTCAAAGACGCCTCGCCGTTCCGGCCGCTCCCAACATGGCGGCGCCCAGTCTCCACGGCTCGCCGGGCTGATTACAGGTCCCGCTCTTGCTGGGGGCTGTTTCGCCGCTTCCAGGCTCTCCGGGGGGTTCCCGACCTCCCTGCTGCAATTCACGCCGCGTCGCGGCGGTTTCGGCGGCTGCGGCTTCGGCGGCGGCTTCCTCAATGCTCGCCGGGCTGACTTCTCCGTCAGCTGTGAGGCGCTCGTCTCCCGCTGCGCGCGAGTCGCCCTCAAGCCTCCCAGTGGGGGGGGCGGACCCCCCCACCTTCGGCTGACAGCCCCGGTATGGCCTCGGAGGCCAGGGACCCCCAGGCTGGGTGCTCCTCTATGGGGTGTTCCCACTGGGGGAAGGCAAGACCCCTAAGGAGAGTCGTTGGGGGTGGTGCCCGCTGAGGGCAGAGACCCCGGACCGTCTGATCCTCTTCAAGCTTCACATCTGAAAGACAAGAGAAAAAAGGATTAAAACGGTACAAACAAACAGTTTATTTTTACACATTTCCTAGATATTTTAATCTAGCCCAAAAACTCAGCATGTCTCTACTCTGTGACTGAGTTTTTAAAACTGGCTCATGGGGAGAGCAGAGGGGGCGGTGCTTAATTAATATGTAAATTTTAACTCAGTCTCTACCAATAGGATTGGAGTAATACCCATGTTGGACTCTCCTTCCAGATGCAATGGAGAAAGGGTCATAAGCAGTTGTGGGCAGCAGGCAGGACAGGGTTTAACGCACCAGCGGAAATGAAGATGAGTGTGCAGCGGCGGTCACTTCCTGGATTACTGGTCTTGGCTAGGCTCTCCTTTTTTCCCTGCTGCTGCTGCTGTGTCTGCGCTCCTTGCTTTTTTCCTCTTCCTTCCTGGCCTCAGACGAGCTCTCTCCTGCCTGGCTCCCCTCCAGCCTCACACGGCCACCTCCTACCGGAGATGTAAGCAGAAGGCGTGGGTGGAAGCAGCGCTGGCAGCATTTATGCTTCTGGCAGCACCCGTTCGCCTAGCTACCCAGCCTGAGGTGGGAGGGCAACCCAGGAAGGAGAGCGCAGGAAACGCGAAGCAAATTGTCACCCCAGCGAACGACACTGGTAAGGTTGTAAGTTAAGGACTTAACAGTTCACTTGAACGATGATCGTTCAAGCCACTCCCACCTGGTCACATGGCCGGCAAGCCACGCCTACCCAGTGACATGACCATTAAGCCACACCCACAAAATAAGCCACACCCACAGTGTGGCAGTAAAATTTTTGGCTGCCCATTACTGGTCATAAGCCAATGTTTTTTCCAATGCCACTGTAACTTTGAGCAGCCACTAAATGAACTGCTGTAGGTTGAGGACTACCTGTATTTAATCTTATCGGACAAGGTAAAGCTCTCATTCGACATATTCAAAAGGAAATTGGACTGCCACCTGGCTTGGATGGTGTAGGGTTTCCTGCTTGAGCAGGGGATTGGACCTGATGACCTGTAAGGTCACTTTCTAATAATTAATAAAGAAACAAACAAACAAATAAGTAAATCTGAATTTATTTATTCCAGGAAAACAAGATTCAGACATATGGATCTATTGCATAAATAAATGTGGAAATAATTATAAAAGCTCTCCAGGGCCCCCCTGTTTATTGAACGTTTATGCCAAAACAAATGTTGAGATTTCTTGCCCATGTTCCCCATGCCCACTCTATGTCAAGGGCTAACAAGGGAGGAGATATGAGTTCCATTTTTTCTACTTTTGGTAACAGCCTAATTTAGGATTATTTACTTTTGACCATGTGAGGTGTTTAATACAGATAGTCCTCAACTGACATTTCAGTTAGTGACCACTCAAAGTTACAACAGCACTGAAAAAAGTGACTTACGGCCGTTTTTCACAATTACAACCTTTGTAACATCCCCATGACGCTGTGATCAAAATTCAGATGCTTGGCAATGGGTTCATACTTATGACCGTTACTGCCTCCCAAGATTTTGCAATGTTTGGACAAGCTAAGTCAATGGGAAAGCCTGAGTCACTTAACAACCCAGTTCCTAATTTATCAGCTGCAGTGATCGTAAAATTGGGCAAAACTCACTTAACCAATGTCGCACTTAATAACAGAAATTTTGGGCTCAATTGTGGTCATAAGTTGAGGGAGCAGAAGGTACACTCTTATTTGTTGTTGTTTTTGCAAGAATTCCTGTCGTCATTACACAATTTATTTTTTGCTATACTATTTTTGCTATTATTCCAGTATCCAATTAAGTGATATCCTCTACCAGGAGTTAAACTTATTAGATTTCCAAAAACTAAACAGAACTAAACCTGATAGGTTTTTGGATGAGGGAGTATAAGAAAAACCAGGAAACGATAATGGAGGGTTTAAAAAATATTGTGAAGAAGGCAATGGCAAAATGCTTCTGTATTGTTGCCAAGAATCTTATCTATGAAGTCATCTAGAGCTGAGTTTGACTGAAGGAGAGTTTACTTTTCCCAAATTAATTCCTTTTTCCTTGGAGGTAAAAGTGCCCCTTTCATTCCCTTCTCCTTTTTGATTACTCCTCCTTGAATAATTTTAATAGAATGAGAAAGTGATAATGCCTACTTGCATAAAATACCAAGCTGATTTGTACATAACAAAACATTATGTATTATTACTTAATTATTTTCCATCATGGTATGAAGATGGTACACAGACTTCCATTGTGTCTGCGTATTATATACCAACAAACTGGACCCTGATAGCTTGTTAAATAAACCAAAGTTTAAAGAACTCCTAGCTCAGGAATCTGAACTGGGATATTATCAATTTCTGAAGAAAACTGTAGCATTGGGATATTAATTGCCTGAATCTGATCTAATAGATCACAGCTAGTGACTGGAAGGATTGTTCCATCAATAGGCAGAGCAAACAGAGACAAAACTGCCACATGGTACATTCAGTTAAGCCTAACCTGACAATTTCATTTACCTTGGAGATAACTCACTGCAGCTAAAGATGTGTATGGACATGCAGTGCATCATCCCTTGGGTTTATTTTTGAGTCATAATTCAAGGATAGATGCAATCAGCAACTCAAATGCCATTCACTTTGTCATGTCTATTTTTTTTAAAGCTTAGCAGAACGTTCGTTCAAAAATGAGCACCGGTTTCTTGCTTTATTTCAAAACACATACACCTTAAAGGACCTTAATTTCTTTTTTAAAATCCCATTGTTAAAAAGACGATGGGAGACTCTTTCGGCAAAGGAGAAAATAAATGTTCTGAAGGGCATCACAGGAAAACGAGATATTGGTGACTCTGTCCGGCTGGCTCAGAAAGTTCTGAGAATTCAATTTCAAGCAACAATTGTACATGGAAATGCATTTATATCTATCTATCTATCTATCTATCTATCTATCTATCTATCTATCTATCTATCTATTTATCTATCTATCTATTTATCTATCTATCTACTGTATGTATGTATGTATCCATCCATCCTTCCATCCTTCCATCCATCCATCCATCCATCCTATCCATTCTTCCTTCCTTCCTTCCATCCATCCATCCATCCATCCATCCTATCCATCCATCCATCCATCCATCCTATCCATCCATCCTATCCATCCATCCATCCTTCCATCCATCCATCCATCCATCCATCCATCCATCCATCCATCCATCCTATCCATCCATCCTATGCATCCTATGCATCCTATGCATCCTATGCATCCATCCATCCATCCATCCATCCTATCCATCCATCCATCCATCCATCCATCCATCCATCCATCCATCTATCTCAGGCTTCTACTCTGAGTCAACCCATCAAAATATATAAGCTTGCAAAACCCTTTTCAACCTTATGTTGATCCTTCCAGAACTTGATGGAGAAAATGTCATACAAGAGGCAGACAAGGGCAGTGGACAGGCCTACTCCCATAGCAATCTCCTGAAGCTCAGCATGTCGGTTCCTTGATTGCATTAGGAGATGGTGGGCAATATTTTTAAAGACACTACATACACTTTCTTTGGCATGGCTCTCTATTTCATCCACAGGAGATGAATGTTGGTTGCACACTTTAATGTTCGTTTTTTCATGCATATTTTTCTCAAACTCTCGAACATCCCCGAAAGTCATATCTGAAAAAAGTTCAAGACGATGGGACCTTCCATTAATTCAAGCTCAGTTTTTAATCAAAGGAAGAATTCTAGGGAGTGGGGGGGGGGGGGAATTCCTTCCTAGCAAAAGCTACAAAGCAGGAAGCCAATTCGGGCATCAGTAGGCAAACAGCTAGATAAACCAGCCAAGGAAGTTAAGTTATAAGAAGGATTGGTTAAAAGGAATCACACAGTGTAGGGTTTTGGAAAGTGGTTATTTCTGTGAAATGAGCTACGCAAGAAAAGTGCAGGGTGCAGGCTTTGCCAAAGGCAGACATCTTCTAAAATAAATTTAGAAGATTTCCTGGTGGAAAAAAGAGGAAGGGTTAAAGAACAGCTGAAAAATCTACTTACCTTGTCAGGAACTTGCGCAACACAATTATAGAGTACTACCCTAAATGACATTATGCTCCCTATCAATATATGAAATTGTTTTCACACTACCTGGCTTAGACTCTAAGGCAGTGTTTCCCAACCTTGGCAACTTGAAGCTATTTGGACTTCAACTCCCAGAATTCCCCAGCTAGCGAATGCTGGCTGGGGAATTCTGGGAGTTGAAGTCCAAATAGCTTCAAGTTGCCAAGGTTGGGAAACACTGCTCTAAGGGATATTGAAGAATGTAAATTGGGGATGTCAAACTCCCGGCCCATGAGCCAGATACGTCACATGCTGGTCACACCCAGACCTGGTTTAGTAAAGGGGGAACAAGTCCTTATATGTCATGTGCTGCCACCGTGACGATTTGAGTTTGACACCCTTGATGTAGATTAATAGCAGAGTACTGGCGAGTAATAGATTATTTGCAAATTTAAAATGCTTTGAAAGTCAAGCTACCATCAGTATCTCTTCATTTCTTTATCGTAAAGCTATCTAGTAGAATTATACACAGTCTAGGTCTCTCACAATAGTGATAACACGAATATGTGGGGAATATTATAAATACCTACAAGAGTATGTGCATATTGAATTTTGTTTGGCACCTATATTGCAGTAGATGCCATTAAATTATATTCTTTTAGCAGTTTTCCTGTTTCAGCACATTCTAGTAATTCAACTCTCCTAATGCATGCCATTAATACTTATATGATTCACACATCACGTTTTCTATTTTTTTCCCTCACTTAAAATTAAGGAGCATTAAAAGGCACTCATCAAATAAGCTTATAAGCAATGGGGCCAGCATGATCAGAAGCATTTCTGCCAAGCAGTATTCATGCTCTTCATTAGCAACTTTGAAGTTAATGCAAGAAGGCTGTCTTACGGCAAAGCTAACGGTGTATTAGTCAACAATCTTACGCATGTCTACAGGATAGTAAGTCACACTAAAACAATGGCAACAAGTCTTTATAAACAAGGACTGAGGATTAGTCTGCAATTAGAAGATGAAGCCCTTGCATCAACAAAATATGCATTTTAAAATAAATTAGATCCTGAACAGTTCTATATTAGTCCAGATAATTCATTTGATACCTCTAAGAAATGTTGGTCAAAGTTGTAAAATATTCTAATTCTATACATTCGTCTACTGTTATTCAACAATAACAATCCAAATACAGAGTTGACAGGAAAATGAAGGTGCTCATGAGTCTCATATATTTACAGTAATTATTTGGGACCTGCCAAAATGTTATTAGAACCATCATTGCAGTTATAAGAAATGGGTGTGTGTGTGTTACTTTTCTTAGAAGTTAAAACAAAAGACAATTTGGGGCTTTTGCAACAAGACATTTATATCAATTGATAAAACAGTGGAAAGCTATTCTCCTGAGACAAACAAATTCCAGTGATATTTCCTTTTAAAGATTTATCCTTTTATACCTAAATGAAATTTTAATTTTTGAAAAGTGGTTCAGAGTCTGGATAATAAAGGCTGGCTGGGAAGTTCAATTATAAATCTAAATGAGTCCTAGTATTGATTACAGTGCATTTAATGGAATAAAATGTCAACTTTCCTGATGACCAGACTCATTTTACTCTCCTTTCCCTATTCCATGTTTTCTAATTTAGACAAATAGGGACTTGATTGATCAATTTCAAATATTTATTAAAGTGAATAACTTTTTCGTTTTATTAAAGAAAAAATACTTATCTAATATAAAATAATATTAATTATATTGAAGTTTACAATTTAATCATTATGCTAATTTTTATGGTTGATAGCTTTTTTACAATATAAGTTTAAAACTTAATTATTTAATCGGTTTATTGCATTCATACCAATGTATATTTTGTATTTGTCATCCACTGCAACAAATCAGTAGCTTTAAATTGGATCTGTTAAATGAGTTTTTCAACCCATTTCATAATCCTCAATTTTTCTGATCCGTGAAGCCCTTATTTAGCACTGAAGTGAACATTATGAACCAGGACGGAAACAATACAGAATTATAGTCTGGAGACTGGAAGAAAGCCATAAACTTAAATGTGTGCCTGCATCAATTTGAGAAGTAGAAACGTCTGCAGAATTGTTGCTTGGCAAATATTACTTGATCTGTTGTGTAGATGTTTGGGTGGTTCAGGGTGGGGAATCTGTGGTGGGTTGGGCATTTTTTGGGAGGGGACTGTTATATGTGCTTGGACTGGTCTCTGGGCGTCATGTGACTTATCCCTAACACATTTATTTCTGTTTCTTTATCTCTATTCGCCTGGTGCACCAGTTGCGGCCCTATCTGGACCAGGACTCACTGCTCATAGTCACTCATGCCCTCATCACCTCGAGGCTCGACTACTGTAATGCTCTCTACATGGGGCTACCTTTGAAAAGTCTTCGGAAACTTCAGATCATGCAGAATGCAGCTGCAAGAGCAATCATGGGCTTCCCAAGGTATGCCCATGTCACACCAACACTCCGCAGTCTGCATTGGTTGCCGATCAGTTTCCGGTCACAATTCAAAGTATTGTTTATGACCTATAAAGCCCTTCATGGCACTGGACCAGAATATCTCCAGGACCGCCTTCTGCCGCACGAATCCCAGCGACCGGTTAGGTCCCACAGAGTTGGCCTTCTCCGGGTCCCATCGACTAAACAATGTCATTTGGCGGGACCCAGGAGAAGAGCCTTTCCTGTGGCGGCCCTGACCCTCTGGAACCAGCTCCCCCCAGATATCAGAGTTGCCCCCACCCTCCTTGTCTTTTGCAAGCTCCTTAAAATCCATCTCTGTCGTCAGGCATGGGAGAATTGAAAAAAATTTTCTCCCTTCCCCCTAGGCTTTTAGAATTTACACATGGTATGCTTGTTGGTATGATTGGTCTCTTAAATTGGGGTTTTTTAGATTACTTTTTAATATTAGATTTGTTACATTGTTTTTTATTGTTGTTAGCCGCCCCGAGTCTTCGGAGAGGGGCAGCATACAAATCTAAATAAACTAAACTAAACTAAACTAAACTATTTCTCCTTTATTGTAAGCCTGTGATGGCAAACCTATGGCATGCCCAAAGTAGCATGCGAAGCCATGCTGCCTGGCACGTGCAGCCTTCCTGTTTGTCTTCCAGGTTTCTGGCAATCAGCTGTCCTTCGCATGCATGGCTATGCTGAAAATTGCTGCATGCGTGAGCGCCAGCCAGCTGATTGATTGATTGAACCCTAAAGTTCGGCTTTTCCAGAGTACGATCCCTTCAGGTACATGGTAGTGCCAAAAACCAGCATGAATATGCATCCCGGCCACCTGATTGTCAGGCACACATACATGCTAGAACCCAGAAGTTCGGCTTTTCCAAAATGTGGTCCCAACAAGCATGCTCACTGGCCACATTTCAGTGGGACCTTTTTGGCACTCGGTGGCAAAAAGTTTCACCGTCCCTGCTCTACGCACTTAAGATCACCCATATTATGTGTCCCTTCATTTCATCCCCACAAAAATTCCCTAGTCTTAGGTAGATTTGTTGAGAGACTGATTGGCTGCAACTTGTCTATGTGTTAAGTTTCCATGATTGGGGATAGACTTGAAACTATTCCCAGGGCAACATCTTAACCATTACATCATGGTTCTGGTGATGAAATTCAAACTATGCTTTTAATACCTATCACAATTTGATACTTGGTACTTGTCTTTAAAACAGGTATGTTAGATTTGGACCAGATAGGTTTAGAATTCAATTTAGAGTTACAAATACTAAAGTATACATTTGATAAAATTATGAAATCATCATTGCAGCAGGATTGTAGCCAGAGCTGCAAACAAGTATAAACATTCTAAAATCCTGAAGGACAGAACACGCTCTCCTCCATGTTAACTATTTTAATAAAAACAACTAGAATAAAAATAAGCAGGTCACTCAGTACATGTCTGGAATAGTTCTCGGGCTTCTAAATAGTTCTCTTAAAAAAAAACCACATGACTTACCATACCACTCATCCACCCACGCAAATGCTTGTCGGTGACCAATTAGCAATATGTCTTTGACCACCTAGGAGAATTAAGAAAGATTATAAGATTGAGAGGAGGAGAGCAAGAAACAGTAGTTTGTGGTAGAGGTAAAAAAACCCCCATGGAATATCAGGATCACCCAAAGGATGGTTTTCAGAGACTTTCAGGAATGGTTACCAAATTTCTAATGAAACAAAACCATGAAATCCAGGGCTGGAAAGTAGAGTAATGCTTTTCAATACTGTATACTTAAGTTGGAACAGGAGGTTTCTTTTGAGTGTATATTGTGTTGCTTGACTGTCCCAAAGTGGTTTTTACCCCAGAATTTGTTTGTTGCACTGCTTCTGGGAATTTTCTCCTTCATAGCCATGTGACTCTAGCTTCCCAGCAGTTGCTCACATTGTTTACAGGATGTAAGTAAGGCGGATAAGTTTGGCCTTTCCGGTCTCCTTTGATGCCCCCCCCCCAAAAACTCTTAAATCTTCTGACAAATATTTTATCCTGCCTGTAAGGTACAATCCTGGGAAGGAACAATAGCAGCAATAGCAGCTCTGCTTGAATGAGGGCAGCAAGGTGAAAACATTCCTTTCCTGAAGATTGTAGGCAGTCTAAGAGAATTCTCACAACTAGAACCAAGACAAGCTCTTTGAAGCATGGATCCCACTTTTTCAACTATTTCTTTTTTTCTTTTTCCATCTTCAAGAGCCACAGAGGACCAGGTGGTAACCATCAGAGGACAGCACCTGATTTTATCCTTTGCATTGTGTAGGTTTTGAGGAATGCTGTATAATTGGCACTTTCAAGCTGTCAGAGGCTTAAGAGTCCTACTCCATTGGTTTTGTCGGGCGGGGGAACAATTATATCTCTGCTATTCAAGTGTTTGAAGTTAGGAAGGTGTCAAAATGATATGGGGATCCATAGGGACAGAAACCTGATTTCACCTCATCTGGTGACGATCCCCTTGATTTTCCTGACCTCTTACTGAAAAATATCTTTTCTGCAAGCCTTGGATAATTCTCCCATCTTCTTACGATGAAATTAGTGGGTGATTTTGTGGGTAGAAATAAACACCCCTTAACAGATATTTTTATTTATTTATTTATTTGTTTGTTTGTTTGTTTGTTTGTTTGTTTGTTTGTATGCCGCCCCTCTCCGTAGACTCGGGGCGGCTCACAACATATAATAGAACAATTCACAACAAATCTAATAAATTTTAAAAAAACATTAGTTATACTATTAGCTTACTTTCCCATCTTTCACATAGTGGTGAATGATAATTCTTTTGGTTTAACATTTTTATTGAGTTCTAAGATAAAATAAGATACAAAATACAAAAGTAAATAGGAGAATGATGGGGAGGAAGAGAGGAAGAGAAGTGAGGAAGGTAGGGATAAAAAACCCAACAGCAAGTAGTAGTAAAATGAGCAAGGTTTGTGCAGTAAGAAGTGCATGTTATCTTTAAGTAGCTAGGTGGAAAAACATGTTTCTGCTTTGAACAATTGAGCAGAACAGAACTGGGGTCATGGCAGCAGGCAACCTTTGAGGGATGGCTCATAAATTAACAACATGTATTGCATTCTTGTCTACTGGATCTTAAGACATAAAACAGTATATACAACAGAGGTGGGTTCCTACCAGTTCCAACCAGTTCGATTGAACCAGTGGTAAACCGGTGGTGATGTCACAGAACCGTTTTTTTCAGTGCCAGCTGAAGCTGCTGCTTTCTTTCTTTCTTTCTTTCTTTCTTTCTTTCTTTCTTTCTTTCTTTCTTTCTTTCTTTCCTTTCTTTCTTTCCTTCCTTCCTTCCTTCCTTCCTTCCTTCCTTCCTTCCTTCCTTCTTTCCTTTTTCCCCTATTTTTTGCTGGGTTTTTGGCAGGTTTTTGGCATTTTTCGGCCACCATCATTTTTGGGCTGGTTTTTGGTACTGTGCGTGTGTACATCTGAAGTGCACCTGCGTGGTATAGCCACATGGTACACAATGTTTGCGCAGCCACGCAGCGCAAGAGAAAGCAAAACGGATGTAAGGTAAGTTAGAACCCACACATGATATACAAGAGGTTCTCGACTTACAACAATTTGCTTAGTGACAATTTAAAGTTACAATGGCACTTATGACTGTCGCAGCTTCTCATGGTCACATGATCAAAATTCAGATGCTTGGCAACTGGCCTGTATTTATGATGGCAGTTCTGTCCTGGGGTCATGTGATCACTTTCTTTGATCTTCTGACAATGAAAGTCAATGGGGAAGCCAGATGCATTTAACAACTGTATTACTGACTTAAAAGCTCAGTGAATCACTTAGTGATTCAGTGATGGCAAGAGGTTACAAAATGGGACTAAATTCACTTAAAGCTTAGAAATGGAAATTTTGAGTTCAATTGTGGTTGTAAGTCAAGGACTACTTGTTCTTATATACTTAGATACAATCTTTTAGATGGGGTACAATGTTTTACTTAGTGTTATATATTTCTGATTAACACAAAGCAATATTGCCGCTGATATATTTAGAACTGCAGAAAAAACAATTGCTGCCAACCTGCCTTCCATTGAGGACCTGTATACTGCACGAGTCAAAAAGAGGGCGGGGAAAATATTTACTGACCCCTCGCATCCTGGACACAAACTGTTTCAACTCCTACCTTCAAAACGTCTCTACAGAGCACTGCACACCAAGACAACTAGACACAAGAACAGTTTTTTCCCAAACGCCATGACTCTACTAAACAAATAATTCCCTCAACACTGTCAGACTTTTTACTAAGTCTGCACTTCTATTTCTACTAGTTTTTCTCATCATTTATATCATCCTTTTCCTCCCACTTAGGACTGTATGACTGTAACTTGTTGCTTGTATCCTAAGATTTTTATTAATATTGATTGTTTCTTCATTGCTTATTTGACCCCTATGACAATCATTAAGTGTTGTACCACATGATTCTTGACAAATGTATCTTTTTCTTTTATGTACGCTGAGAGCATATGCACCAAGACAAATTCCTGTGTGTCCAATCACACTTGGCCAATAAAATTCTATTCTATTCTACTCTACTCTACTCTATTCTATATCCTGGGGAGAAGGTATTAAAATAGGGTATTTTGACTTCAGGCAACCTCCTTTCCAAAAAGAATTGGGGAATAATTCATAGAAAGTGAATTTCACAATCTTTGAAACATGGAACAACTGTTTATCATCAGGGTAGATTTCTCTGGACTCTATGTATAATCAATCAGATGCAAATAACCATCAGAAATAGTCCTACATTCCCTGAAAAGAACATCAATATCCTCTTATATTCTGCAGAATTTCCTTTTCCATTTTGTTTCTCTTTGTCTTTTTCAATCCTTCAATCTAAGGTAAGCCAAAAAATATATATATGCAGAATTTGAGGACATATATTACAAGCAGATTACATTAGCAAGTAAGCACATAGCTAAGGATTTATCTCTCTCTCTCTCATGCACATCAAAGGTATCAAAGGCAAGAGAAATGTTGGTTAGTTTCATTTTCATGTGCAGGTTTCTGTCAAAATAGAATGAAAAACAATGCTGCAGTGGCTCAGCAGTCATGGTGCCTGCCAGCAAACCACCTGAGAAAATGTTAATCATGCAATTTTGGAAGAAAATTAGGGTTGGTAAATTGAAATAATGATAGGGCCTCTAAGAAAGCTTTTTCTAATAAACTGTGTATAGTCAATAGGATAAAGCTAATCTGATGGGATTAGAGCCAAAGAATTGGCACAACTTCCTTGAAGATAAATACTTCAACTTAATTTTTTAAAAGAAATATGTAAAAGAAAATAGCATTCAATGAAAATGTGCATTGTATAGAGAAAGTGGACAGAGATATAATTACCAGATTTATTATTTTTCTCTAATTGAGCCGGGGTGGCGCAGCAGGTAGAGGGCAGTACTGCAGGCCACTGAAGCTGACTGTAGATCTGCAGGTCAGTGGTTCAAATCTCATCACCGGCTCAAGGTTGACTCAGCCTTCCATCCTTTCCAGGTGGGTAAAATGAGGACCCAGATTGTGGTGGCAATAGGCTGGCTCTGTTAAAAAGTGCTATTGCTAACATGTTGTAAGCCACCCTGAGTCTAAGGAGAAGGGTGGCATAAAAATCAAATAAATAAATAAAAATAAATAAATAATTACAGAACAGTGGCTCAAGTGTGGCCAGTTTAATTTGGCAATTCTCTATTCAATGGATTCGTGGTACCCACCAATTTGGCAGGCTTAAAATGGATTAGGTAAATTCATGGAGAAGATGAAGGCTGTAGGTTATCTCCAGGAGAGGAGTCATGATTTGCCTTGACGTTTTAGGAGTATCTGCCTTCTCTTTTCTTCTTAAAAGAAATCTTAATTATTTTGTTTCCCTATCCTCAGAACAACATGCAATTCTGAATTCTGGAAAACTAAGTCATACCAGATAATTGCTTCTCTTGTTATCAGCTTTCAGAAGGACATAATTCATTTCAGTCTTAACTTTTCCCCTTCAACTCCTGCCCTAATTTGTTTTTGCTGGCACTGTTTCACAGTTCCATTGTTTCTTTTTCTGAGTCAATCATTTCTTGCTTTCTGGCTGTTGCTTTTAACTCTGCCGTCCTTAATTCTTCTTCCTCTCTTTCTTTCTCTTATATACCATACAGTGAAAGCTTAGTGGATTTATAAATGGATTTTCATATATAAATGATCATGGTGCATCTCAATTGGACCAAGATTTGCAACATAATGGTAAAACATGTAGATTTTCATGGCGATCGCTCTCATTATGGTTAAAGAATGTTATATTTTGGAATAAAGGTACACATTATTTCCTGCTTCCCCACCCCTTTTTTTGCAATGTTAACCTTTAATAGTTATCCTTTGTGGTTTTGTTTAATCCTTCAATCAATTTATTGCAGTCCTGACGTGATGCAAACACTGTTTCACTTTCGGTGGTGTTTTACCCTGAGTAAACATAATCAGAGAGATTTTCTTACCAGGAAACCTCAGTCCTTTCTGTAGTCTCCAAAACTGGGACCTGTCCACATAATAATCCCAATTGGGTTTTTGAGTACATTCAATAGAATAAGCCCTCCCTTGAATATAAGCCCCTCCAATATTTAGAGGCATGCGCAGCTGCTTCACCATGATGTTAGAAGGCGTGGTGGAGAGGGAGAAAAGGGTGGGGAAACATGCCCACGTGTCCCAAACCCACCTGCCATCCACAAATCCTAGCTTGCGTGCCATTTCTCTTAGCGCAGCCACAAAAAGAGCAGCCACAAAAAACCCTCTTGCCAGTCCTAGCCCTGTTGAGCTGGGACTAGCGGGAGGGTGACTGGTGCCAGAGTTCCGAGCAGTAGCCCGTGTGAGCTGTCTGTGTAGCCATGAAGTGGGGTCGGCATGGCAAGTTCTTGCCTGCAACATTGCCAGCGTGTATCGGGTCAGAGCTGCTGCCACCCAAAATCAGTAGGCCAGACTAGGTGAGCCGGACACATCGCTGCCACTTGGGAGAAAAAAGGGGGAGGAGGCCCATTTCTCACGTTCTTGTCCTCCTGGGCGGTGGCAACATGTTCAGCTCCCTGAATCTGGCCTGCCAATCTTGGGTGGCTTTTATTATTTGTTTGGAATCAAGTCAGCCTCTCAGCGTAGCCCAGTGTCCTGGCTCTTTTTCAGGGCAGCTGGGACACTTAGGGGATGCACATCAGTTGCTTTTCCTTGGGGGGGGAAAGTATGGGGGCGAGAGCCGCTAACATCCCCCGAGCCTTCCACCAGCCCTGAAAAGGAGCTGGGATTTGGCACTGGGCTAAGCTGAGAGGCTGGCTTGATTCTGAATAAATAAGAAAAGCCACCAAGCTGGCAGAGCTCGGCAAGCTAGATTCACGGAGCTGAATATGCCACTGCCACCCAGGAGGAGAATGTGTTCTGCCCAAGCTACGGACCACAAAGAACACAGCACACACAAAATCTGTACAGATCTTAGTTTTACTAATTAAGGACTACTATTGAGCTTTCTTAATAGCTGTCAAACACAAATACAGTTTAAAGCAGTCTTTTCTGAACACCGGCTGTGATTTCAACTTCATTAACAGCCAGCACGAGTCCACGAAATAATAACTAAATTCAATAACTCAGCGAAATTGCAGCATCGCAAAAACATGGAAGTCCTCGAAACCCGACCTCTGGAATTCCGTGTTTTTGTGATGCTGCAATTTCGTGAGGCTCCCCTTGCTGGGAAACCCCACCTCCGGACTTCCATTGTCAGAGAAGCGCCCGTTTTTGCGCTGCTGGGATTTCCCTGCAGCATCGCAAAAACACGGAAGTCCGGAGGTGGTGTTTCCCATGGAGGGAAGCCTCAGGGGAATCCCAGTAGCGCAAAAACGGGTGCTTTACTGGCAACAGAAGTCCGGAGGCGGGGCATCCCAGTGGCAGCGGCTTGGGTTTGTAAGGTGAAAATAGTTTGGAAGAAGAGGCAAAAAATCTTTTAACCCTGGGTTTGTATCTCGAAAAATTTGTATGATGAGGGGTTCCCTTAGGAATTAATCAATGACTGAGCAAAACTAGTCATGGGAATGCACTTAGAAACATAGAAACATAGACTTCCCTTGGAACTGTGAGAAATCAGAATGAAGTCTATATGCCGTAGCTCTGTAGTGGATTAAAAAGGAAAAAAACTATTTGGTTTATTTGCAGTGCACAAAAAGTTGACAGGAATGTTTAAAATGTGCTGATATAAAGCCTACATCACAGGATCACAAGGGAACATTACAGTTGGCAAGGAAGTCTGATGTCAAAGTGAGTGGAAAGTGAGTAAAAGTCAGAGTAAGTAATTGTAAACTTTTGTAAATATAATCAATTTTTTGAATAATCCTCACTGCTGATCATTCAACTTGCCCCAATTTTGTCCACATAAAACTGTACAGGATATTGGTGGGGGTAAATATGCAGACACTGCCCTTTACTTACCTTATGAACAAACTGCTCAACTCGAGTTTGAAGTCCCCATACTTCAAATTTCACAGATACAAGTTTGTAGGAGCACATAATAGGATCTTGTGTTTCTCTCCAACCTTCTTTTAATAGACCTCTCCCTGTCTTCTCTGATTTGAAGCATTTAGGATCCTGTTGAGAACAAGAAGACTGAGTGAGCAACTTCGTTAAGAAATCTACCTTTGGGGGGAAAAAGGATCACTTGTTTTTGATGATAGTCCTTGTCAGTACTGCAATTGTGTTGCTTTTAAGAGCTAGGCTGCAATTAGCAATATAAGGGAGACAGATGTGCTGCTCTCTACTTTTGTTGCATTGCGTTGTTCCTGTTGACTTGTATTGAATGACATTGTATTGTTGATTGTTGATGTATGCATGTTGGTTAGTATTGATATTATATTGCTGTGTGCTAAGTTATTGATGTTTAGCTATGTGCTAATACTACTGTGTGCTAAATGGTATATATATTTGCTGTGTGCTAGTAAGAGAATATACTACATTGCCATGTGCTAAATGGTATATTTATATGCTATGGTATATCTATATATAAGAGAATATTATTATTTATTAGATTTGTATGCCGCCCCTCTCCGAAGACTCAGAGCAGCTATATACTATACTAATATACTATATTGCTGTATTTAAAATGGTATATGTACTTGCTGTGTGCTTATAAGGGAATATACTATATTGCTGTGTGCTGATTGGTCTAATGTACTAGCTGTTTGCTAATACTATACTATATTGCTTTGTGCTTATATGTAATTGCTGTGTGCTAAATGGTATGGAACTGTGTGTATTATGTATTATGAATTGTATTATGGTTAGTGTGTAATATTAATGATTTTGTATACCTTGTAAATAATACTTTTAAAATAGTTGTCTGTGTTATTGTCTGAACAACCACCACTGCCACATATACTCTGTTTGGAATTAAGTATTCTAAGTATTTAGCCCAGTGTGGAATGCTAACAGTCCTCAATCTATGACCACAATTGAGTCCAATTTTTTTTATTGTTAAGTGAGACATTTGTTAAATAAGAATTTTACCCCATTTTACCACCTTTCTTGCCACATTTGTTAAGTGAATCGCTACAGTTGTTTAGTTAGTAATGTGGTTGTTAAGTGAATCTGGTTTCCTTATTGACTTTGTTTGTCCGGTCACATAAAGTGATCACATGACCCCAGGACCCGGCAATTGTCATACATATGAGTCAAATGCCCAGTGTCTGAATTTTAATCCAATGACCATAGGATAACGCAATGGCCATAAACGAAAAACGGTCATACGGTGTTTCAGTCCCATTGTAACTTCGAATAGTCACTGAATAAACTGTTCTAAATCAAGGACTATTTGTACTAGTAAGAATGGAACTTCACAATCTTATTTGTATCTATGTCAGGGAGAATGTCTTGGGAGAGGGGCGGCATACGAATCTAATAAATTATTATTATTAAATAAACTAATGTTCACTTTGTGTTTCTTTTCTACATTTATTAATATTAGGGCTGGAAACCGGTTGTTTGGAAAAGTAGACTGGAGATTTTTAGTAAAACAACTGTATTAATCCCAATCCTTATTTTTAAATCATACCTGAAGCATTTTTCTTCGCCCCATTTAACATTCTCTCTAAATAACATTTGTGAGTTTGGCAGCCACATACATGAAATGGAATGAAAGGAGGTGTAAGCAAATACAGAACTGAACTCTGGGAGAAGGTGTCGATTGTCAGATGAGAAGATGTTTATGCACAGGCTACAGCAGCGATGGCGAGTCTTTTTTGGCGAGACATTGCCGTTTGTCAGCTCCAGCACGCATACGAGTACTGGCCAGCTGATTTTCGGCCTTCTTTTCACCAATTTTTGCTTTCCCCCTTCAGGAAAGCCTCCTGGACCCTGGGGACGGTGAACAATGACATTCAGTAAGGCCTGTGTGCATGCGTAAGGGACAGCGGGGTGGGGTGGGTGGATGTGCATGTGTGGGAGGAGAGCATTGCTATCATGCACGCGAGCACCTTTTTAGCACTCAAGCCAAAAAAGACTCGCCATCACTGGGCTACATCAATAAATCAATAAATCTTCTCGTGTGGATGTACATGACAGGATGTAGGATAGTGATGGCGAACCTATGGCACGGGTGCCACAGGTGGCACGTGGAACCATATCTGCTGGCACGCAAGCTGTTGCCCTAGCTCAGCTCCAATGTGCATGTGTGTGGTGGCCAGCTGATTTTTGGCTCTGGGAGGGTGTTTTTGGCTTCCAGAGAGCCTCTGGGGTGATGGGGGAGGGCGTTTTTACCCTCCCCTGGCTCCAGGGAAGCCTTTGGAGCCTGGGGAGGGCAAAACATGAGCCTACTGAGCCCACCAGAAGTTGGGAAACAGGCCATTTCCAGCCTGCAGAGGGCCTCCGGGGGGGCGGAGAGGCTGTTTTCACCTTTCCCAGGCATTGAATTATGGGTGTGGACACTCACATATGCGCGATATTGTGCGTGTACGCTCTTTTGGCACCCAAGGGAAAAAAGGTTTGCCATTATTGATGTAGGAGATGATGAGGCTGAGCCTGAAGGCAGAATCAAATACATGAATCAGTCTGAAGACACTATGTCCCTGTAAGAGACCTATTTCTAACTCCCCTTGAAGTCTTTTGATTCCTATCTGGCACCAATTTGTCTTGACCATTACTAGTTCAAGTTCGTGTTTATAGGTAGCATGAAATAAACTTGTAGTTCTTTTGACTCTGTCCTGGTTCTTAATGTCTTGTACCTAATACATGCGCCCAACTGGAGCTCCCTATGTCTTGAGATAGGGCCTGACGTAACAACCATGTGATTTGCTAAATGACTTTCTGTAAAAAAGGTTGTAAAATCAAGTTCTGTCCAATGATGCCTTGACTTACAATCACAAGGTTTTACGATGAAAATTCCAGGCTCCACTGTGATCATAAGTCAAAGACTACCTGTATCTTCTTGGGTATCAAATAAAAATAGCTTTGCAATGTTTAGTGTACATAATATAGTTACATTAAGCTGTACAAAGATCAGGGCAGAGGTAGGATGCTGCTTGGGTGTTGATATTCCAGTTCAAAATTATAAATATAGGCTAAAAATTACCACATTCCAATAAGCTTCCTTCAAATATTACTTCTGTTGTAAATACATGCATTCATTTGGGGCAGAGTAAGATTTACTAATAGGCAAAACCTTTTTTGAAACGTTTCACCTGCTTAAATACCCTTTGGGTTCATGGATAATGTATTGCACATTTTAATTGTGATATTTCAAGTAGGTTTGCAACTAGTTGGTGTAGTTTTGATACCTGATAATTCTCTGCTTCCCATTTTTCAGATGCTCATCTCATTCATAATCCTGACAATCTAAAAGTGCTTCTTCAATGTATTTGGAAGCAGGTTTTCCAAAATATATTTGGCACACTCCTCTCCTCCACTCCCACACCAAAAATAATTACATTTGGCAGCTTCTTTTTCCCCCCTCCAAAGCAAATAAAGCGCAGATAAAGCAGTGCATCTGCCTTGGGAGAGCTCAAGGCTTGAAAGTGCTATTTTAAAACATCCTGTGCCTGGCATCACAATGTACTGCAAACACGAAGCAATTTGTGCCATTTGGAAGGAAAATTATTCCATCGAAATGAATTGGCCACATAAATTATGTTTGACTGAAGCCCAGAATGGAGGCAGAGGAGAATTCTAACAGGAGTGATTGAAAAAGGTCTTTAACATAGCACTTGTAGAACAATTATAAAACGAATCTTAAGTTAAACATAAGTGGGTTGTTTTGCTTTTCACAGGTACTTTATGGCAATAGGGAAAGAACAGGGTGAAAAACATTATTTGTGAGAAAAGTTTAACAGGGCTAAAAAAAAAAATCTGCTCTTGAAGGCTTAGGAGCATAAATGATACTACTGATATTATAAGAAGAACTCTGTGCGCTTAAGGGAATGTATGTGTGTATATAGATGTCTGTACACAAACATCCACCTACATCCACATCCACACATACATCCTAAGGCACCTGACAAATTGCTTTGGAAACTTGCAAATCTGTGATATAGAATCTACTAATCTAGACAAAAATAATAATGAAATACAGTTAGTCCTCAACTTACAATTGTTCATTTAGTGACTGTTCAAAGTTACAACAGCACTAGAAAAAAAAAGTGTCTTATGATCCTTTTTTACACTTATGACCATTGCAGCATCCCTAGGATCACATGATCAAAATTAAGATGCTTGACAACTGACTCATATTTATGATGATTGCAATGTCCCAGGATCACATGATCGACTTTTGCAATCTTCTGACAAGGGAAGTATTTATTCATTCATTCATTCATTCATTCATTCATTCATTCATTCATTCATTCATTCATTCATTTATTAGATTTCTATGCCGCCCTCTCCGAAGACTTGGGGTGGCTAACAACAATAAAGAAAACAATGTAACAAATCTAATATTAAAAAATAATCTAAAAAACCCCCAATTTAAGAGACCAATCATACCAACAAGCATACCATGTATAAATTCTATAAGCCTAGGGGGAAGGGAAAAAAATTCAATTCCCCCATGCCTGACGACAGAGGTGGGTTTTAAGGAGCTTGCAAAAGGCAAGAAGGGTGGGGGCAACTCTGATATCTGGGGGGAGTTGGTTCCAGAGGGTCGGGGCCACCACAGAGAAGGCTCTTCTCCTGGGTCCCGCCAAATGACATTGTTTAGTCCAGAGGTCCCCAACCGCCGGTCCGCGGACCGGGACCGGGCCGTTGGGGTTTTCCAGCCGGTCCGCGGCGGCGCTGCCCTCCCGGCAGAGGACATTATGCAGGACAGGGTGGGGCGTCGGGCAGGGCGGGGAGAATCAGGAGGCTCCTTTGGCGGCTGGGGGCTGCCTGGCTTTGTGATTTTGGCTGGGGGGGAGTTAGGAAGGTCCTACTTCTCCCCCCCCCAGCCAAAAACTCAAAGCCTATCTGCTGGATACGGGCGATGAGCGGGACGAGCGGTGCCGAAGCCGGTGGCTGTGGCAGCTGCTGCAAGAGGCTTCCGCGCCGCTCTGTCCCACTCATCGCCCGTATCCAGCAGATAGGCTTTGAGTTTTTGGCTGGGGGGGGGACTTAGGAAGGTCCTACTTCTCCCCCCCCCCAGCCAAAAACTCAAAGCCTATCTGCTGGATACGGGCGATGAGTGGGACAGAAGCTGCTGCCCGAGTGCTCTTGGCCGGTGGGATTCAAAGGGGAGAATCAGGAGGCTCCTTTGGCGGCTGGGGGCTGCCTGGCTTTGTGATTTTGGCTGGGGGGAGTTAGGAAGGTCCTACTTCTCCCCCCCCCAGCCAAAAACTCAAAGCCTATCTGCTGGATATGGGCGATGAGCGGGACGAGCGGTGCCGAAGCCGGTGGCTGTGGCAGCTGCTGCAAGAGGCTTCCGCGCCGCTCTGTCCCACTCATCGCCCGTATCCAGCAGATAGGCTTTGCATTTTTGGCTGGGGGGGGGGAGAAGTAGGACCTTCCTAACTCCCCCCCAGCCAAAATCACAAAGCCAGGCAGCCCCCAGCCGCCAAAGGAGCCTCCTGATTCTCCCCGCCCTGTGGAGAAGTGTGGAGGGCTGTGTCACTAAGCTCCACCCCTCCATAACCCCACCCCCATATGACCAAAGCCCCCCCCCCCCACCGGGCCATGGAAAACTGGTCTAACTGGTGCAAAAAAGGTTGGGGACCTCTGGTTTAGTCGACCTGGAGAAGGTCAACTCTGTGGGACCTAACCGGTCGCTGGGATTCGTGCAGCAGAAGGCGGTCCCGGAGATGGGGAAAGTCAATGGGGAAACCAGATTCACTTAACAACCATGTTTGTTAACTTAACAACTGCAGTGGTCCACTTAACGAATGTGGCAAGAAAGGTGACACAATGAAGCAAACTCACTTAACTGTCTCACTTAGCAACAAAAACTTTGGGATCAATGTTCGTCATAAGTCAAAAACTACCTGTATTACATTGACAAAGTAGAATTTTACTGTAGGATTTCTTCTCTTTATTAGTCAACTAGCACCTATGTGTATGCACCTGCTAAGCGTGTTCAACTAGAATCTACCCCGGAGAAGACTCACACCTCTGATATTTCCTATTGCACACATTTCTTGTTCATAGTTCAGTCTATGAAAGGTGCATAAATCAAGATTCCAAACTGGGAGATTTAAGATCTGACTTGACTTCATCAAGCTACTGTTGCAATATGTTTATGATATTATTATTGGATTTGGTGATTATTGTTGTTGGGCTGGTTTTTTTTTTGCTATTGTTAGATTTCTGCTGCTAAGTAAGATATTTATGGAGTTTTAGCAATAGCATTTAGACTTAGACTTAGCTTCATAGTGCTGTAAAACTGCTGTATGCAGTTTACAGAATCAGCATATTGGCTCCAACAACCTGGGTCCTCATTTTATCCAACTCAGAAGGATGGAAGGCTGAGTCGACCGTGAGCCGGTGGTGAGGTTTGAACTGCTGAACTATAGCTAGCAGATAACTGAAGTAGCCTGTAGTGCTGCACTCTAACCAGTGCACCACCTCGGCTCTTTTACTCCATTTTATGATCTTTCTTGCCACAGTTTTTAAGTGAATCACTCCAATTAAGTTAAGAATTGGAGTGTTGGTTATGACCTATAAAGCCCTTCATGGCATTGGACCAGAATACCTCCGGGACCGCCTTCTGCCGCACGAATCCCAGCGACCGGTTAGGTCCCACAGAGTTGGCCTTCTCCAAGTCCCATCGACTAAACAATGTCGTTTGGCGGGACCCAGGAGAAGAGCCTTCTCTGTGGCGGCCCCGACCCTCTGGAACCAGCTCCCCCCGGAGATTAGAACTGCCCCCACCCTCCTTGCCTTTCGTAAAGTTCGTAAGACCCATCTCTGCCGTCAGGCATGGGGGAACTGACACATCTCCCCTGGGCCTATACAGTTTATACATGGAATATTTGTGTGTGTGTGTTTGCTTTTAATAATGGGGTTTTTAGTGTTTTTTAAATTATTAGATTTGTTCTTGCATTGTTCTTGTTATTGTTGTGAGCCACTCCGAGTCTACGGAGAGGGGCGGCATACAAATGTAATAAATAAATAAATAAATAAACAAACAAACAAACAAACACATAAATAAATAAATAAATAAATAAATAAATAAATAAATAAGAATAGAGTTAAGGGAAGCCAGCTTCCCCATTGACATTACTGGACAGAAGGCTGCAAAAATCACATGACCATGGGACACGGTAACACTTATGAATACGAGCCAGTTGCCAAGTGTGCAAATTTTGATCAGGTGACCACAAGGATGCCCAATAATCCTAAGTGTGAAAAACGTACATAAATCACTTAAAACAGTCACTAAATGGATGGTTATAAATTGTGGATGACCTTTATTGTTTTATTTGATCTTCTTACTGTAAGGATGGAAGGAAATGCAAGCCCCTTAGAATCTCTCTGGAGTGGAATGACATCTGAACCCTATTAAACAGTCTATAACGTTTGATCCATGCCATTCCAGGAAATCAGGACTGATATGCATTTTGCAAAAGGGGAAGAGATTTGATGCAAAGTTGACAAGAAGAGTAAGCTCTGATTGCCTTCTGGTTCTTCAAGTCTTGTACTGTACATGTGCATGGAAGTAAATACACTTATATTCGTGGTTATTATAAATATAGAGATCCCCTTTCATGTAGCAGTGAAGGTACCAGGCTAGAAACTGGGAACTATTGAGATTTTCCTGCTTAGCCATGAAAGCCAGGACTTTGGACCAATCACTCTCTTTCCCTCAGCACAATAGTAAATCTAGGAGAAGGAAGGAGTGTTATGCATCCCAAAGGTGCTTTTTCAAGAGGCAACTGGACCTTTCTTGCTTTTCTTTGAAGATGTTTCGCTTCCCATTCAAGGAGCTTCTTCAGTTCTGAAAAAGCACCTGTTGAAAATAACCTTTGGGACAACCATGATTTGGATGACAGAATCTCCATAGAGTGGATGACAGAATCTCCATAGAGTGTTAGGTATGTTTTTCACTTTCAGTCTATTTATGATATAAATAGATAAAATAAATCCACTTCTGAATAGCCTTGACAAGAAAACAGCAGGGACCTATCCAGACAAGGACCAAGGACTCAACATTGAGTCGAAAGTACACATGTACTTATTATTTTTTATTTTTATTTTTATTTATTGGATTTGTATGCCGCCCTCTCCGCAGACTCGGGGTGGCTAACAACAGTAGCAAAACATCATATATAGCCAGTTTGGTGTAGTGGCTAAGGCATCAGGTTAGAAACTGGGAGACTGTGAGTTCTAGTCTTGCCTTGGGCACAAATCCAGCTGGGTAACCACGGGACAGTCACTTTCTCTCAGCCTTAGGAAGAAGGCAGTGGGAAACCACTTCTAAAAATCATTGCCAAGAAAGTTGCAGTGAATTGGCCAGGCAGTTTTCCAAGAATCAGATAGAACTGAATGTTAGGGGGAAATATATATATAAATAAATATAATTATTAATATTAATAATATTAAATTATTAATATTATTATTATTAATAGCAAACATTATTATTTATTATTATAAATAATCAGAACAGGCTATTCCAGCCTTGCTTCATTTTCATGGTAAAATCAGGTCGCTTGTTTTCTTGAGTTGCCCATAGAAATTAGTGCCTCTTTTCCTAGGATTATATTTTTATCTGTTTTATTTTAATACGGTGATACTAGGCAAATGAATAACCATGGCTGAATGTAATGCTGAATGCAACATTCAGCTTCCTGAAAACATTTACCTTTTCAAATGGAAATTTTCATTTGGTTCCTTGTGGTTAAAGGAAAACATACGAGTGTACAGTATATGTGACAGCAATAATTTTTTTTAGGAACAATTAAATAACATTTCTAGTGACCAGGAATGTAGTTAACGTGTGTTGCACAGTCTCCTCGTGGGAGGAGAAACATCAAACAGTGCAAACAGAAGGAAAGCAGGAACACAATCTTTATTTGCATAAACTTAACAGCTCTTGACTTTTTGGTTCCTTAAAGTAAATTGTGGGAGGGGAGGGAAACAAAAAGTGAAGAGGTGCTGTTTTTTTGCAAATGAAGAACATGCATTTGTTAGCATCTTTCTCATAGGGCTACTGCCATCTGTCCAGTAGCTCAGCACTATTGTTAGAAAAGCTGAACTTCTGTATCCTCTCAAGTTTTGGAAAGGAGGAAGGAATGCTCTTTGTGACTGATCGGTAGCAGCAATATCTATGTCATGTTTACTGTTTTAAATCCAAATATTATATTGGGCATTCAGGTGTGCGAGACTGTGTGAAGGACACCAAGGAGCAGGAGATTTAGTACATATGAGAAGAGGCAACACAAGCCAGTTGTGAAAGCTCTGGAAAGAAAAGTGCTTCAAAAAGATTCCACTTTAGTGAACTCACAGTAAGTCTGGCTGGGAATGTACTCTTACAGTGTTCAAGATAAGTATCTAGTAGCCTCGCATCCAAGAGGCCTTTCTGAAATCCGAGTGATTTCTTTGTTTCTTTGGTTTGCTAACTATGTGAGGCTGGTCAACATGCCATTCATATTCCAATGTTTGGCGTGGCATTTAAGAAGAAGGGAGGGAGGAAAGATTGATTTGACAATTTCTGTCTATTTTTAGCAACTATGAGTTCAGCAAAATTTTGCTGACCTATCTCCAGAATGTCTTCTCTCCTTCCTCTGTGTTCAAGAGGCAGTATGGGGCTCAATTAAAAAACACACACCAGGAAACAGCCCTAAAGCTATTTTAATAGTAAAGGGGCTGACCGTGCTCCTACTGCTATGCAGGTAACCCTTGGTTAATGACTTGTTCAGGTTGCAACGCCCTAGTCTCTTCAGCCTTGAAAGACGGTGTTTAAGGGGTGACTTGATCGAAGTGTATAAAATCATGCATCGGATATAAAGGGTGGATAGAGAAAAAATATTTTCTCTATCACACAATATTAGGATGAGGGGGCACTCCCTAAAGCTCATAGGTAAGAAAGTGAGGACAAATAAAGGGAAACATTTCTTCACACAGAGGGTCGTTGGTTTATGGAATTCACTTCCAGAAGAGGTCATGACAGCTGTCAGCCTTGATAGTTTCGAGGCAGGATTAGACAGATTCATGGATGCCAAGTGTATCGGTGGTTATTGAAACGGATGTCCATGTGCCGCTTCTATGTTGGTTGAGGCAGGCAGGATTCCCTTGAGCACCATTTGTTGGGGGTCAAGGAAAAAGGAGGGGTTTGCCTTCTCTTTCTGCTCAAGATCCCCAAGGACAATTGGTGGGCCACTGTGTGACACAGAATGCTGGACTCGATGGGCTCTTCTTATGTTGTTTGGAGTTAGGAAGGCACTGAACAATAGTTCTAAAAGTTCTGGCTGTACCAGAATGCGCCCTCCCCCCCAGACCACTTACACAATCACAATCGGGATTCTTAGAAAGTGGCTCTCACTTACGAGGGTTGCAGTTTTCTTACAATTGCTGTTTGCGACTTTCCCTGCTGGCTTCCTCCAAGCAAAGTCAATGGGGAAAGTTGCAAGTTGGTCCTTTAAGTTGCCCCCATTTTCAACTGCTCTTTCTCCCGAGGACCCCACCAACTACAGCAGTGTTTCCCAACCTTGGCAACTTGAAGATATTTGGACTTCAACTCCCAGAATTCCCCAGCCAGCAATTTGGAAAATGCACTTCCAGTTTGCCCGTTGTGCTGTTTTTTGCACTTCGGTTGCAAAAAAACTTCCTTTTTTTAGGAAGCTTCCCTGAACCCTCCAGAGTGCAAAAAAACAGTAAAACGGAAGTGCATTTTCTGACCTTCCGTTTTGTCCATTGGGCTGTTTTTGCACTCTGGGGCTTCAGGAAGCTTCCCTGAAGCATCAGGAGGGCGAAATTGCCTTTCCCAAGGCTGAAAATCAGCTGACCAGCATGCACATCTGTGCTGGAGCTGACATAGGGCAACCTCTCACGTGCCTTCTGATATGGCTCTGCATGCCACCTGTGGAGGCATGCCATAGGTTTGCCATCATGGGTGTAGAGCAGGGGTCGGGAACCTATGGCTCGCGAGCCAGATATGGCTCTTTTGATGGCCGTATCTGGCTCGCAGACAGGGCTCCTAGCACTGAGCTCCCGCTCGCAGCTGTCCCCTGGCTCCTGCTCGATGCCACGGTTTTCGGCGCTGTCCTGCTGGGCCCCAAAGACGGAAGGCAGGAAGAAGGAGAGCTCCATTCTTCTCGCCTTTTTCCCGCCTTCCGTCTTTGGGGCACAGCAGGACAGCGCCGAAAACCGCGGCATCGAGCAGAAGCCGGGGGACAGCTGCGAGCGGGAGCCCCAGGAGGGAAGTACCGGCAGCGCCCCGCCCAGCTGAAGCTTCACTGGCGTTGGTGGCAAATGTCCTTTGGGGCCCGGTGGGAGGGGGGGGCTGCAGCGGCCGCAGGCAGTCGCAGGGAGATGGCGGCGGCGAGAGGGAGCTCCAGCTGGGCTGGGGGTTCGGGGGGGCCATGAACGCCGCCCGGAGCCAATGGCTTCTTTTGGGCTTACTTGAATTTCTGCTGCTGGTAAGCACGCGCGGGTGGCCGGGTGGGAAGGGCGAGGCGCGAGGGGGAGGCAAGTGGAGAAGTGGAGAGAGAGAGAAGTGGACCAAAAGAAAGAAAAGGGAAAGAGAGGGAGGGAAAGAGAAATGGAGAGGAAGGAAGGAGGGAGGGAGGGGAGAGAGGGAGAGAAGGAAGGAAGAGAAAGGAGGGTAGAAAGAGAGGGAGAGAGAGAGGAGAAAGGAAGAGGAGAGATAGAAAGGAAGAGAAAGGGATAGAAAGAGAGAGAGTGAGAGATGCTCAGTGAGTCTTTCTTTGAAGTTGCCTTTCTTTCTTTCTCTTTCTCTCTTTCTCTCTTGCTCTTTCATTCTTTTTTCTTTCTCTTGCTTTCTTTCTTTCTCTTGCTTTCTCTCCTTCCTTCCCTCCTTCCATTTCTTTCATTCCCCCTCTCTATTTTTATTTCTCTTTCATTCTTTCTTTCTCTCTTTCTTGCTTTCTTTCTTGCTTTTTCTTTCTCTTTTACCTTCCCTTCCTCTATTTCTTCTTTTCTTTCTCCTTCCTACCTTCTTCCCTCCCTCCCTTCCTTCAGTCCTTCCTCTCTTACTCTCCCCTTTCATAAGTTTCCTTGCTTCCTTCCTCTGTTCCTGTCCCTTCCCCCTTTCTTTCTTTCTTTCTTTCCTTCCCTCCCTCCATTTCTTGCTTTCCTTCTCCTTCCTCCCTTGTTTCCTCCCTCATTCCCTTCTTTCACTCCTTCTTCTCTTACTCTCCCCTTTCACACCTTTCCTTGCTTTCTTTGCACCCTTCCTCTGTTCCTGTCCCTTCCCTCTTTCCTTCCTTCCTTCCCACCCTCCGTCCATTCATTCACCCATTCCTCTCTTGATCGCCCCTTTTACCATTCCTTCCTTCCTTCCTTCTGATGTGGGCCTGGGCCAGCAGAGTAGTTTGCTTTTGCACCCCGTCTCGAGCTCCCTTGGTGCCAACCCGGCCCTCCCCACTTCGGAGAGAAGGGGGAGAAAGAGAGAGAGAGAAAGAGAGAGATAAAAAGAGAAAGATAGAGGGAGGGAGAGAAAGAGATAGAAAGAGACAAAGAGAGGGGGAGAGAAAGAGAGAGAGAAAGAGAGAAAGGGAGATACGTACGGCTCTCGCGGAATTATATTTCAAAATATGTGGCGTTTACGGCTCTCTTAGCCAAAAAGGTTCCTGACCCCTGGTGTAGAGTAATGCATAAACACCAATGAGATTGAAGGTTTAATGAGGTTTGTTTAATAGAGGTAATAAGAGGTCAAATCCCAGATTACCTATTTAAAAAAAGTGCAGGTAGATGGAATGAAGGCAAATAGATAAAAAGGAAGCAGTTGGGGAATCATGGGCAGAAAATGTATTTATTACTATTGCAGGAATAACATGCAATTTACTATCTACTCCAGGAAGTTGGTACTATGGTATGTGTCGCCTTTGTGCGCTTCAGACATAGTTAGTTGGCCTTTGATGATCCAGGAAGTTAGAGAGGCTGTTGGTAGCTCTAACAAAGTTTTTCTCGTGTGCTTTAAATACAGCACAAATGTACAATCTAAATGATCACACATCTACATATATGTAGGAATATTTCTCAGCTCCAGCTTGTAGCATGGCTTAAAAAACAACAGCTGAACTACTCCAGAATGGGAACATTCGTCCCAAGGTAGCTTGGGTGTTTCCATGAGTTACAGTACTTGCACTATATCAGTGAAAAGCATTGTGTCTTTTACTTACCTCCGATTCCTTGTAATAGCGCTCAGGAATTTCATCACAAGCAATATCAATGAAGCAGACTTCTCGGTCAAGATCTTTGGCTTCATTATCAAATATCTGCAAGATTTAAAACAAAAACACTTAAATGTTTTAATAGACAAACATTCTGAAGCTAAACTCTGTGAATGTTGTGTACTGGCACAACTTGTTTCAAGGAACAAAACTATTCGTTTCAAAAGTGGCAGGATATGTTCTTGGTCTTGGCTCCTAATTATAGGTTAGCTGCACACACAGTATGCAGGTTGCAGGCAATAACAACTTCAATGCACAAAGCCCAATTTACTTCATGGCTCTGACCAATTTTCCATGTTATTCTCATAGGTGAAAGAATGAAAATGCGATTTAAGAGGGAAGATAAGAAAAAACTCAAGAGGTAAGCAGAATAAAGGGAAAGGTTTTCCTGCCCAGTCGTGTTTGTCTCTAGCACATGGTGCTCAACTTGGTTTCTTGGCCAAGGGAACCAGTGTTGTCCAAAGACATTTATTTTGGCATGGCTATATGCCAAAAGTGCACGGAACACTGTTATCTTCCAAATGAAGTGGTACCTATTTATCTATATTTATGTACATGTTTTTGAAATGCTAGGTGGGCAGAAGCTGGGACAAGTACAGGAACTTACCCTATTATGTGGCACCCAAATCTCAAACCTGGAATGTCAGTTTTCCAGCTGACAAGCTAATCACTGAGCCACGCAGCCCCTTTCAGAGTAAATCTATTGTTATTCTCTATTTCTATGCAGTGGTTATTATCCATACAAATGTTTATTGTTCAGGTCCTTAATATCTTCAGGACCATAAACTCCTGGGAGAATCGGTGGGTGAAACATGTGCTGCCTGAATATTAAAGGAACGGGAGCCTAGATAAAAGCCTTTTCAATTATAGCCTCCTTGCTCCAGAATAGGCTATGCCTGGTTTTATTTTATTTATTTATTTCATTTGTTTGTCAAGTTTGTCAAACAAGATAGCAGGTACAGTAAACCCTCGTTACTTTGCAGTTCATCTTTTGCGGATTCGCTATTTCACTGGTTTTCAAAGGGGGCTTAAATCCATTAAATCCATTGAAAATTTTAAATCCATTAAAAATTCATAAAATTCTTCTACAGTACTACTGCACTCTGTTAAAGAAACTGGTAGGATATCACATGTAGTTCCAGCTGAGAAACATTATAGAATGACTGTTTAATGCAAAGGGTGGGTTTTAAAAGTCCAAATACTCTTAAATACATTAAAAAATATCTTTCCTCTACTTCACGGAAATTTGTTTTTCACGGATGGTCTTGGAATGCATCCCCCGTGAAAAACGAGAGATCGCTGTATAGGTATAAACATAAACATAAGCAAAGTAAGTACAGATAAATGAGGACAATAGGACAGTAAGACAGGGACGGTAGGCACGGTGGTGCACTTATGCACGCCCCTTACAGACCTCTTACCCTGTTTCCCCGATAGTAAGACACCCCCGATTGTAAGATGTATCAGGGGTTTCAGGGGGGTCGGCTAATATAAGCTGTACCCCGAAAGTAAGACATATGTCTTACTTTCTGTTCTGTCTGGGTGCCCCCAGACTTCAACACCAACTGGAAAAAGCATCCAGACACACTGGTAAAAGCAAAAGCACTTTATAGTTTGAAAAATAAACACAGAGAAAAACCTGTTCTTCCCAACAGGCAGGCTATGAGGCTTCACAGCAAAGTCCTGACGGCCAGACAATACAGCAGACTTCTTGCTGGCACACACACCACTGTAGAGAATAAGCCCCCACACCTTTTCCCCCAAGGTTTCAGCCTTCAAGGCCACAAGTCAGAATCAGGGATGCCAAAGATCACAGCTAGGTCCCAGGACTCCCAAAGATACTACTCCACAAGACAGGAAGGGTGGGTCTGCCTTTTCAGCCTTTCTGGGAAGAACCACACCCAAACCCAGCTGTTACCTATTTAGGACTGGAAGTACCTGGCTAATTGTCCCCTTCGTTGTTCTGCTCTTCTCTGCCTGTGATCGATGATGGCTTGAGCATTTTCATCTAAGGACTCCAGGCTGCTTGCTGGGGAGAGCTCCACCCCAGGGGACTCTGGCTGTTCTCCCTCTCCCTCGGCCTGATATTCCTCCTCCCCTTCTGCCTGGGCCTCCTCCTCCTCCTCCTGTTCCTCATCCTCCCCCTCTGAGCAGGGAGCCGGCAGAGGTTCAGCCGTTCCCTGAGGAGCCTCAGACGGAATCACAACACCTTCGGGGAAACACGGGGGTATTGCCGGGGGGGGAGCCCGATGACGTCGCTTCCAAGCTCCCCGCGCGCCCCTCGCCTTCGCCTCGCCGCGGCGCCACCGCCTCTTCCCCGGCTTGGCAAAGCGAAGGACGGCGCTGGTCCGAAGCGAGCCAAGCGGGCGGCGGCTTGCAGCGAAGGCGCTCGTCCCAGCAACCGAGTCCTGCCGAGGCTCGGCTGCAAGCGGCCAGCGAGGCCGACCAGCTCCGAGGCGAATGGCCGGAGCTGCGCCCTCCTTCGCCCGCCTCCTTTCCGGCAGGCAGGTGGGGCTGCCCAACTGCGCAGAGCGGCTCCTCCCCTCCAGACACACGCTTCCCCGACACGCGTCTGTGGCTCCACGCGTGCACCCCGCTTGGAGCCCTGAGGTTGAACTTGGAAAAGGGCTCACGAGGCTCCTGTCCCACGGCTGCCGTTCTGGACTCTGGGGAGATGCCTTCGGGAACGCGACCCTTTCAATTTTTTTCAAATGTAAGACATACCCCGAAAGTAAGACGTAGTGGGGCTTTTAGGGGTAAAAAGAAAGTAAGACACTGTCTTACTTTCGGGGAAACACGGTAGGAAGGGGGTGAGGTTGTCAGTAAATAGTCTAAGGTTAAAGTTTTTGGGGTTTGGGGAAGAAACCACGGAGTCATGTAGAGCACTCCAGGCATTGCCTACTCTGTTGCTGAAGTCGTATTTTCTGCAGTCGTGTTTGCAGTGGTTTACATTAAATTTGTATCTATTGTGTGCTCATGTATTATTGTGGTTAAAGCTGAAGTAGTCATTGACAGGACAGTGGCAGATGATTTTATGAACTATATTTAGATCGGTTTGAAGGCGATGTAGCTCTAAGTTGCCTAAGAAGATTTCACGTCTGGTGGCATAAGGCATTCTGTTGCGAGTGGAGGAGTGGAGGACCTTTCTTCTCGTGAAATATTTTTGGACTCTCTCAACTGTGTTTATGTCTGAACTCTTTTAACTTTTAAGAGTTAGAACTCTTAGGAAGGCTGTTAAGGCAGTTCTTCTATAAAAACTTTGGAATGGAACCTATTTACTATTTATTGCACCTTTTATGGCTTCATGAGATGATAAAATCACCCAGAATTGTCAGCTGAGATAGCACACAAATAACAATGAAACTAAATTAAACTAAACTCCTTTCGTTGAAACAAATGATTTATTTTTATTTTTTCTATTCATTACTCCTGCTGGTTAACAAAGAAAAGAGTTAAATCTATATTGGCTTTTCAACGTACCCTTTTGCAAAAAATCAAAGCACTGTGCATGTATTCGATACGTATGGTTGACCAATCTCTTCCCATTTTGTAAAATGAGCTAGTGTGATAGTCTTGTCTTATAGGGAGGCAGTAGCTTGACGAAGGTCATCGGTTGAATATGAATGTCTGATGAGAGATTTGAGTTACAGATTATCTGCCTAACAGCTGTATGGCAAAGAACTCTGCTATTCATAAGATGTTACTTTCATTTTCCCAATCAATTTTAAGTGGATCCTAAATCTAATAGATTTCACTCCTAGGATGTCTGGAGTTTTTATTCATGTATAATTTATTCTTGTATTCAGGTGGAGGGTTTAATTTCTTAGCTTGAAACACCCTCTGCTCTGACAACATGGCCTGCTCATTTTTGCTTTGATTAATTTATCTAATATTTTATTGTATTTTAAATGATTTTAGAGGATACTTTTTCCTTTGATATTGTGAAATTTATTAAAGTAAATAAATAGCTATGTCAGAAGGAAGAAAAAAAACTATTTATATACTAAATCAATGTAGATAATTATTGCTTCTAGCCAAATATTCTCTGAAATATTTAAGAGTCTGTAGAGGGGATAATTTCATTAATTATTTAGTTGAGCTGGGGATATGCAAAAGTTTTTTTAAAAGGAATATTAAAGTTCATGGGGAAAAGCAGAAGGGTTTCCAACCGACTGTTTTTGTACTGGCAAAGAGCAGAAAGCAAATGGCAAGAACATTCTGTGTTCTTAACAATGTCAGAATTGTAGAACAGACTCATAAATATTATGATATGAAAGAGAAATTAGAGAGGCTTGCTTTTCTAAAGTAATGTAATATAGCAATATAAAACACCTATGACTAAACCAAATCAAGAATTCTCAAGAGCCAAAAGTGAATTATAAACTGCAACCTTTACAAAAATGTCAGCAATTTCTTTTATTATTATTATTATTATTCTATTTACAAAGCTATTTGCCCAGTGTCGATGGTAATGAAATCCAATGGAGGTTCACAGTAGAAGAAAAAGAAGAAAGCAATGTTTGTACATTCACTCTTCTCCATTCTCTTATGTTCTGCAACATTCCTCATCTTTTCCAGAGCAGATTTTTAGGAAGCATACGGGAATTGACTTAAATTGCCCTGTTCTTTAGCAGAAGTGGACAAAGGTAGTCTGAATCGATTTTTTTTATTGCACAGTCAAGACAGAATTTGGACCAACAGATCAAATACTATACAGACAGAAATATAGGAATAACAAAAATAATAGAGGTGGAAGGAACCTTGGAGGTCTTCTAGTCCAATCACCTACGCAGGCAAGAAGCCCTATACCATTTCAGACAAGTGGTTGTCCAATCCCTTCAAGTACTGGAGCATTCACAATTTCTGGAGGTAGGTTGTTCTACTGGTTGTTCTAATTATCAGAAAATTTCTCCTTAGTTCTAGCTTGCTTCTCTCCTTGATTAGCTTCCATCCATTGCTTCTTTTCCTGCCTTCTGGTGCATTGGAGCAGTGTTTCCCAACCTTGGCAACTTGAAGATATTTGGACTTCAACTCCCAGAATTCCCCAGCCAGCGAATGCTGGCTGGGGAATTCTGGGAGTTGAAGTCCAAATACAGTGATACCATGTCTTACAAACTTAATTGGTTCCGGGATGAGGTTCTTAAGGTGAAAAGTTTGTAAGACGAAACAATATTTCCCATAGGAATGAATGGAAAAGCGATTAATGCGTGCAAGCCCAAAATTCACCCCTTTTGCCAGCCGAAGCACCCGTTTTTGCGCTGCTGGGATTGCCCTGAGGCTCCTCTCCATGGGAAACCCCACCTCCAAACTCCCGTGTTTTTGTGATGCTGCAGGGGAATCCCAGCAGGGGAATCCCAGCAGTGCAAAAACGGGTGCTTCGCTAGCAACGGCAGTCCGGAGGTAGGGTTTCCCAGCGAAGGGAACATCAGTGAAATCGCAGCATTGCAAAAACACTGAAGTCCTCGAAACCCCACCTCCGGACTTCTGTGTTTTTGCGATGCTGCAATTTCACGAGACTCCCCTCGCTGGGAAACCCCACCTCTGAACTTCCGTTGCCAGCGAAGCGCCCGTTTTTGCGTTGCTGGGATTCCCCTGTTGGGATTCCCCTGCAGCATCACAAAAACATGGAAGTCCAGAGGTGGGGTTTCCCATGGAGGGGAGCTTCAGGGGAATCCCAACAGCGCAAAAACAGGTGCTTCATTGGCAACGGAAGTCCAGAGGTGGGGCATCCCAGCGGTGGTGGTTGGTTTGTAAGGTGAAAATAGTTTGTAAGAAGAGGCAAAAAAATCTTAAACCCCGGGTTTGTATCTCGAAAGGTTTGTATCACGAGGCGTTTGTAAGATGAGGTATCACTGTATCTTCAAGTTGCCAAGGTTTGGAAACACTGCATTGGAGAATAGGTTGATTCCCTCTTCTTTGTAGCAGCTCCTCAAATATAGGAATACTGCTATCATATCACCACTAGTCAACTACAACTCATTTTTTATTAATGCCAGATGAAATTTAGTTGTGATCCCTGAACTTTACTGCCTGAGGAACTATAGGATTTGGCAAGAACTCTGTTATATCAGTAGAATATAAAATAAAGTGCTGCCATTAAAAATATGCTAGCAGAATCTTGGAAAGGCTGTTATTTTAATTCAAGGCACACACATAAAGTCTTCAGGTTACATTCTCTGTGTTCCTAAATCAGTTCATTATGATTAGGATCCACCTTTTACAATATATTAAAAATTGCATTAATGAGGGGAAAGGTTCTCTGAGCTAATTAATATTTTTCATCTTAACTGCCAACATTCATCAACAGACTCCAAATGCAATACATCCAGACTGAGAGGTTTCCCCCCCCCAATAGTCTAGATTAATGTACGGTTTGCCCAGTGAAGGGCTATGAAAATTTTCACTACCGCTCTGTGGCCATGGCTTATGCATTTTCTTTCAACATCTTTCATTGCAAATTAGGTACTCTGTGGTGGAGCTCCATTTTTGCTACCCCACTGCGTCGTCGTCCCCGTCCGGGCAGTAGCCCACCCCTGGGTTTGCCTCAGTTTTCTAGACAGTAATTTTTATATTTGCATATAGTGCCAGCTACTCCCCAAATAATGTACGAGGGTCGCCCAGAAAGTAATGCACCACATTTTTTTTCTCAGCCTACAGTAATGGTACGAATGCAAAACTTTAGATATACATTATTTGAATTGTCAGGAGTGCGTGTGTAAATTTTGCATTTCTTCAGACAGATAGCGTAGCTGCAGCAGTGTTTTGAAATGGCGTCTGTAAGTAATGTACGTTATAAACCCCCATCCACCCTACAGCCCTGACCTAGCTCCCTCCGACTTCCACTTCCACGGAACACTTGTTTGGGCCATTAAAGCAGTGATTTTCAACCTTTTTTGAGCCGCGGCACATTTTTTACATTTACGAAACCCTGGGGCACATTGAGCGGGGGGAGGGTGGGGGCTAAAAAAAGTTTGGACAAAAAAATGCTCTCTCTCTCTTCCTTTCGCTCTATTTCTCTCTCCCCTCTTTCTCTCCCTTCTTTCTCTCTCCATCCCTCTTTCTTTCTCTTTCTTCCTCTTTTTTGCTCTCTTTCTCTCTCCCTCCGTACCTCCCTCTATGTCTTTCTCTCTCTCTCCTTCCCTCCCTCTCTTTCTCTCTCTCTCTTGCTTTCTTTCTCTCTCTTTCTCTCTCTCTTGCTTTCTCTCTCTCTCTTGTTCTCTTTCTCTCTCTTGCTTCCTTTCTCTCTCTCTCTTGCTTTCTTTCTCTCTTGCTTTCTTTCTCTCTCTGAGCTTCGCGGCACACCTGACCATGTCTCACGGCACACTAGTGTGCCGTGGCACACTGGTTGAAAAACACTGCATTAAAGGATGCCATTTGTGGAAGACATTTTGAGGATGACGAAGAGGTGATTCTCACAGTGCAGAAATGGCTTCGGGACCAGAACAAGGAGTGGTATCGACAGGGCATACATGCCATTGTGTCTCGCTAGAGGAAGGCTATAGAATGGATGGAGATTATGCGGAAAAATAGGGAGTGTAGAAGAAACATCATTCTTTCTTGTGTGTAAGTTTCATTGTGTTCAATAAATAATTGTTGAAGAAAAAAAATGTGGTGCATTGCTTTTTGGGCGACCCACATATTACCACATGTAATGTAATGTTCTGGTCCTCCCAAGAGACAATAAATAAACAGAGGATCAAAGCTTTGAAAGTCTATTTCTGTGGCTTAGAGAACTTTGTTCTCTTTTTCCATTATCTATAATGTATTGTACTAATAAGATGTAACCAGATTAAAAATGTATCATTGTGTTCCTACCATTTAGCCTTGAAGGTTGCAGATCCTGCTTAGTTTTGCTCTGTGCTCACTTAGTTTTTACTACTAATCAATCAACACAGAAGAGGAGGAGGGGGAAGGTATTAGCGGGCTAGTTGTAGAGACTCTCATTGATTAGGGCTGTGACAAGTGATTCTTTGGAAAAGCAGATACTTTTGAAGGGTTGATACTGAAGCTCAAATACTGTGGCCAGAATACTAATGAGAAGCAAGGATTTATTGGAAAAAAAACTGATATTGAAGGCAAAAGGCAAAAGGGCTGAGATGATTGGATAGTGTCATCGACACAATGAACATGATTTTGGATAAACTCCGGGAAACAGTGGGGTCTGGCATGCGAAATTCATGTGATTGCGAAGAGTTGGACATGACTTAGCCACTGAACAAAGAGGACAAATGACAACTGAACGGCTCAAGGTCTCTTAGTTGGCTTTTGTGCCTAAACGTATACTAGAAACTAGGTTTCTTCATGCCTACTCTGGCATCTTAATGTCCACACTACATCATCTTTCCAGCATATCCCACACTTGCTAATTAAAATTAAACTTAACAAAAGAAGCATTATTAATACATGCTTGATTAAATGCACTGCTCAAAAAAATAAAGGGAACACTTAAAAAACAGATTATAACTCCAAGTAAATCAAACTTCTGTGAAATCAATCTGTCCACTTAGGAAGCAACACTGATTGACTGTCAATTTCACATGCTGTTGTGCAAATGGAATAGTTGTGCAAATGAAATATTCAATGAAAATATTTCATTCATTCAGATCTAGGATGTGTTATTTGAGTGTTCCCTTTATTTTTTTGAGCAGTATATAATAATTGTTTTTAATGGACTTTAGACTTTTAAAAGGGCCTTTGTTTAAGAGAATTTCCAATCCCAAAGTAATTAGGAAACAACCTATCATCATCTTTCTCTTCTGCCAATTTTGAAACACAAAGAACGCACAGAGAGCACCATCAGTCAATCACTGTGCGGACTCTTCCCTTACAAAGGACCAGTAGATGAGTTTTAAAAATAACATCTGATCCGTGTTCTGGCCAGCCCTGCAACAATTGTCTCTTTGTTGTTACTACTTTACACATAAGAAGGACGTGAAATTAATTGCTAGGGCTTCTCTCACAGTTTTCAGTATATGCTGTACATGTGACTGGCCAGAAACAAAACAATCCAAGCCGAGAGGTTGCATAGTTTGAGCTACAGGATGTCTTATCCCAGCTCTGAATCCCAGCTCTGTAAAAGGCGGCCGCTCTGGGCTGGCTTGCATTTGCGGCCGGGGCCGGATACACTAGGTACCACCGCCGGAAGCTTGTAAGGGGTGGTCGCGCGATAACGCCTGCAATCACCTGGGATACAGCATGTCTTTTTACTTTTTACTAAATCTGCACTTCTATTTCTACTAGTTTTTCTCATCATTCCTATCATCCTTTTCCTCCCACTTAGGACTGTATGACTGTAACTTGTTGCTTGTATCCTAAGATTTTTATTAATATTGATTGTTTCTTCATTGCTTATTTGACCCCTATGACACTCATTAAGTGTTGTACCACATGATTCTTGACAAATGTATCTTTTTCTTTTATGTACACTGAGAGCATATGCACCAAAGACAAATTCCTTGTGTGTCCAATCACACTTGGCCAATAAAACATTCTATTCTATTCTATTCTATCTGTATTTGCCATTATTCTAAATCTGGGTGCCCTGGGGTTGCACATGAGCTGTTTCAGTTCTTGCAGCCATTTCCCTAGACACCTGTCCAACTGTCCTCTTTGCCTGATTCTTTAAAAACAAAAACAAAAAAACCAACAGCCCAAACCCCCCAAATTAGATTTTTTAACTTCAAAAAGCAGAGAAGCTGGCACATTGCAAAGGCAAATGTCTGACTGGAATAGCAGCATTTCTAAGGCAGCCTCTGCATTCCGCCTGTGCCTGAAGGCCTTATGTGGTACAAAAACAGTCAAAGCCAAGAGACACAGGGATCCTCAGCCTCCCCTTTAACTCACATCCTCAGCATATGCGATGGCAAATCTGGACTCAGTGGTAAATCACACATATTCTGGCTTGACCCACCTGCTTGCATAAGATTGCTGGGCACGGCTTGGTTAGAGGAGCGTTTTCACATTGCAGTCAGGAATAAAAAGCCGTGTGCTGGATATTGCTAGTTTCATCTCTCGGTTGCTTATCTCCTTGCCCTCCCTTGTCCTTGATGGTTCAGAATCATGCCTTCTTCCTCCCCATACCTTCAGAATTAAAGGATACTGATGCTATACAGTAAGACTGTATTATAGATATTGAATTTCTCCCAGGTCCTGTACTGGAAACTGCGGATTCCTGTCTCACCTGCCTCAAACCTTACACCTAGTTGCTCAGGATCCTAATGGGAGTTGTAATGGGAGTTGCAGGTTGCATAGGGAACGAGTGGGGGGAGAGATAGATAGCACCCCTGCTGTTATGCCATCTCTTCCATTGCTGCTCCTGCAGTAGTCATAATTTCAGGCAGCAGCAGTACTTCTGCCAATTTGCAATATTTCCTCTCCTTGGTTGGGGGGGAGGCATGCTATTAAGCCATATCCAGGGGTGGGTTCCTCTTACCTTCCTACTGTGTGTGTGCGCATCACAATGTTTCACGTGAGCACATACATACTATGCTCGTCCCCTTCTGCAATTTTGCTTCCATGCATGCACAGAGAATGAAAACAAATTGCTGAAAATTAGGGAGAAAAAGATGAGGAGCCGTCACACACAAATTGTGCAATCGGCAGGCCATTACCAGAGCGGCGCACCGGGGTGCATCAGTAGGAACCCACCTCTGACTGGTATCACAGTCCAGAAAATAAGGTTCATGTTAGTTAGATTTATTCATTGGATTTTCTAAAATTTAATTTAATTTAATTTAATTTAATTTAATTTAATTTAATTTAATTTAATTTGATTTGATTTGATTTGATTTGATTTAATTTAATTTAATTTAATTTAATCAATTGACTTCTATGCCGCCCATCTTATTAGGTAGACTTACTGTTGACCGAAACATTTAAATATGTTAAAGGGTTAAATAAGGTTCAGGAGGGAAGTGTTTTTAATAGGAAAGTGAACACAAGAACAAGGGGGCACAATCTGATGTTAGTTGGGAGAAAGATCAGAAGCAATGTGAGAAAATATCATTTTACTGAAAGAGTAGTAGATCCTTGGAACAAACTTCCAGCAGACGTGGTTGGTAAATCCACAGTAGCTGAATTTAAACATGCCTGGGATAAACATAGATCCATCCTAAGATAAAATACAGGAAATAGTATAAGGGCAGACTAGATGGACCATGAGGTCTTTTTCTGCTGTCAATCTTCTATGTTTCTATGTTTTTATGTTTCTAGAAAAAAACATACGGCTAGTGTATGGAATCTTGGAAATTGAATACCCCAGGACTCTAGCATTCATTCGGTAGAGAATTCATTAAGGTGGGATTTCTGAGAGCTATTTGATTCGCTTTTCTCCAGGAACAAAAAAGAGCTTCCCTAATCTTGAAATATCCATCTGCTTTTTCCTGAGGTTTTGAGATACCTCCTATTTCATTCCCAGCCCCAGAGTTTTAGTGTGCAGTGGTAGACGAATAGGGGAGATTCTTGCAGATCTTGAACCAAACCCTTCTTCCTGCTTCCTCCTGTCTGCCCTAAATTTAGAGTAGGCCCTGTGCCGGAAAAGTTTAATCATTGGGGACCCCCATCCAAAGGGCCCAAAAAACCCTGCTCTGCCCCAGCAGAAGGAGTTCCATGAAATAGGAGCCACTATTGAGAAGGCCTGTCATCAATGAGTCACATTCCATAAAAGTCATGAGTGGGAAATTGTACAAGTGGCCCCCTCTGGCTGGATAGATTGATTTTGGCGAAGTCTTATCTAATAATCCCCAATGCTGAACTGTAAAGAGGATAGGCCCTTTAAAGGGGATAATCACCATTTTGAACTGAAAGCGACTGACAACTGATGGAATGAACTTCAGAATGGATGTTATCTCATTTGATGGAACTATCAAGAGTTTAAGCTACTACATTTTATACTGAGTATAGCCTTTGGGTATAGGTTTGAGGCGTCTCTGAAAACCACTTCACGGATAGTAGCAATCCATCCAGGCTATGTTTATTATCACTAGGGCATCTTGGTTCAGGTAGAGTTGCAACCAATATTTTATCTAAAGCTTGACAAAGTTTTTGCAGGTCGTGGCTTTCACTTGATATTTAAAAAGGAACCACAGGAGCAGAAGAACGAAACCACAAACCAACTTCTATTGGCCTTACCAAAGCCCCAGAGTAGGGGTAAAATCCAGCAGGTTCTGACAGGTTCTGGAGAACCGGTAGCAAAATTTTTGAGGAGTTCAGAATTTCAGTTCAGCAAATACCACCTCTGGCTGGTCCCCGTGTGGGGTGGGAATGGAGATTTTGCAGTATCCCTCCCCTGCCAGCCCACCAAGCCACACACCCCAAGTTACACTTACCAAGCCATGCTCACAGAACTAGTAGTTTAAAAAAATGGATTTCACCACTCCCAGAGTAACTATGGGAGCAGATGATACAAGATAGAATAGAATAGAATTCTTTATTGGCCAGGTGTGAATGGACACACAAGGAATTTGTCTTGGTGCATATGCTCTCAGTGTACATAAAAGAAAATACTGTATAGATTTGTCAAATCACCATAATTTACCAAGATTACGATCTAACAAGCAAATTGGTCCTGGTAGGATTTAATCTGAGCTTGTTTTGCCTAGAAAGTTGATCATTTGGTGCTTAAGCAGCCATTTAATTAAGAATTCTACTTTCAGTCAAGGAAAAATAACACAGAGTATGTATTTTAATTCATAACTTCTTAACTAGCACACAATAGCTGTTTCCACTCTCCTTATAGATAACATAGCTGAGTTTACTGAGCATATTGTTATGCTTTAGTTACGTTTATGTTATGTTTATGACATTAATCCTTCCAATTGTTACTTAATAAATAGCTTGTGGTTGAAGCACAATTTGTGAATCACATTAGTGAATGAATTCACTCATTAAATTCACACAACTAAGCCAAAATGTATATGGTTTTGGTTTAATTGTTTAATACGTTGTATGAATCAGGACATTCTGGTTTAAAAAATCATGATTTATAGACGAGAAAGTTGGATGAGTCCAGCCAAATAGTAATTTACTGAACAAATCATGGTTATGCAAACCATGGCACTGTTATTTGCTATATAATTTGCTATATAGTTACTACAATAAACCACAATGAGCTACTAATCATATAATTTGTATTAATTTATTTTAAAAGCCACATTAGGTGATGACATGGTGGTTAAACCATCAGACTAGAAAGTAGGAGACCATGAATTTTAGTTCTGTCTTAGACCTGAAAATTGGCTGGATGACTTTGGGCCAGTCTTTCTTTCTTTCTTTCTTTCTTTCTTTCTTTCTTTCTTTCTTTCTTTCTTTCTTTCCTTTCTTCCTTCCTCACTCCCTCCCTTTCTCTCTCTCTCTCTGTCATACACACACACATACATACACTCACACACAAACCTCAAAGTGTTGTTGTTGTTGGGAAAATAGTAGAGGGAAGATGTGTTGGATATATTCTCTGCCTTGAATTATATTATAAAGGCAGGATATAAATAAATAAAACATAAAAATCCAGTCAGTGAGACACAATTTTCATGAACATTTTCCTGCGATTTTTTTGTGTGGTCATGGTAGAAGTAAATTAAGGCAAGCTGCTTAAAGCTCTGGTCTGCATAAGAGGTACATAATGACTTTCATCCACCATTTAAAGGATGAGTAATGTATGAATTGAGGTTTAAGCTCTTGAAATTCCAGCCCTCAGAGCTTGTCATCAATGTCTTGATTTGAAAAACATCATTTACAGATAACTGTTTGTGCTCTTCTAATTGAACAAGGACAGCTCACTGAACTGTTTAGTTTATATAAAAGGAAACTAATACGCAACACAAAGGTCTAAGATTGGCTTACCAGCCAACCAGCACTAATTGCTCATAGCAATTTATTCAGACTGCTGGGAACTTGTTGCAGCCCTCTTGACAATGTTAGGTGTTTCCTGAAAAAAATACAATATACCGCATGAAGCACTTAAGTTGGTGAGCTTAGGAAGAAACCGTGACCTTGCTGGGAAGCTCTCTTGGGTGATACCCAAAATAACGATATTGTTTTACACGTCATAAATGAGCTGTAATAAACTGGAGTTCCAAATATATAGGACATGTTAAAGGCAGACTTAAAATCATTCATTTAGTGACGGTTTGAAGAAAGTGACTTATGACTGTTCTTCATATTTATTCATTCATTCATTCATTCATTTATTGGATTTGTATGCCGCCCCTCTCCGGAGACTCGGGGCGGCTAACAGCGACAATAAAACAGTGTACAATAGTAATTTGGTATTAGAAATGATTAAAAATCCATTAATATAAAAACCAAACATACATACATACATACATACATACCATGCATAGAATTGTAAAGGCCTAGGGGGAAAGACTCTTTCAAGCATCCCCATGGTCATGTGATCAAAATACAGGCTTGGCAACTAGCTCATATTTATGATCACTGCAGTGTCCCTGGTTATCTGATTGTCTTTTGTGTCCTTCTGATAAGCAAAGTCTATGGGGAAGTCAGAGTCATTAACAACCGTGTTACTAACTTAACAACTGTCGTGATTCACTTAATACCTGTGGCAAGAAATGTCATAAAATAGAGTAAAACCTATTTAACAACTGTATTGCTCAGCAACAGAATTTTTGGGCTCGATTGCAGTTGTAAGTCGAGGACTACCCCTATTTCATAGTATCAGTCCTCCCAATATTAAGTCACCCCATCACAAAAGATACCCAACATTCTGTGCTAATGTGAACCCACCATATTAATGGACCTAGTTTGGGTTCCATGAAGATTTATTTTCTCCCTTATGAGATTAAATCAACTGAAGACCCTAACCAATTTGCATTAAACAAAATATTACTTTTGCTTTTTGAATTAGAAAAATACACGTCAACAATATTTAAGGGATTAGATGAAAAGAAAGTATTTGGCAGAAATCTAACCCAGAAGGGTATGAGATGAGACAATGAGCCAACGATGGAAAGAATACTGTGGCTTTATTGCAGGCAGAGGTTTTGCAAACCTGAATTTGCACTTCAGTGTCAGAGGGGGAAATGTTTGAATGTCAAAAAGTTTATTGTATGTTTTGTGAATCCAGAGAAAACATGATTCATGGTCCACATCATGGAAAGCTTTGGACTTCAAAGTTGCTTTCTTGTATGCTCTAAAAATGGCATATGATGGAAATAAAACATTAGTGAGAATCAGTGCCTAGGAAACGATCCAATGCTGAGCAGGGAGTATGTCAAGCATGTTGGACACCAGGGTCAGAAGTTTAAGTCTTCTGGGCTTTGGATTCGTACTGGAGCCCGTTGTCTACAGAGAAGTTCCCTGAGAAGAAGCTCCAGTACATGTCCTAAAGCTTTTGAAGACCAAAACTCTGCTCCTAGTGAGCAGCCCATATAGGATCCTGCAACAATATCCTGGGATACGTATATTTGCCTTCATTCATATGGAATGTCTCTTTGGTTGTTTAATGCATTTATGGATATGAATGTAATAATGTTAGTGGTATTGGTGTGCACTGATATGCAGAGGATGCCTTGTTGTTGGCTGAATACCCAAAGGATTTAAAAGCAAATGTTAGACTGGGTAATGCTTCAAGGATTATTTTATTTATTTATTTATTGGATTTATATGCCGCCCCTCTCCGGGGCGGCTAACAGCAATCATAAAACAGTGTACAATAATAATCCAATACTAAAAACGATTAAAAACCCATTAATATAAAAAACCAAACATACATACAGACATACCATGCATAAAATTGTAAAGGTCTAGGGGAAAGAGAATCGCAATTCCCCCATGCCTGGCGGCAGAGGTGGGTTTTAAGTAGCTTACGAAAGGCAAGGAGGGTGGGGGCAGTTCTAATCTCTGGGGGGAGTTGGTTCCAGAGGGCCGGGGCCGGCTCAGAGAAGGCTCTTCCCTTGGGTCCTGCCAAGCGGCATTGTTTAGTTGACGGGACCCGGAGAAGACCCACTCTGTGGATTATGGATCTGAACATTAATGTATCATGAAGTTGAACTGTTTTGAAAGGAAAAAAATGGAGTAAACAAGGGCAAGTCAATGGGAAAACCATTCCTAAAACAAATAGATGTGTCTACCTGGTTGGAATATTTATTGAAGATGGGAAAATAGCATGTGCCATTTATACTTGGATAAAGCCATGATGATCAACACAGATTTTGGGGAATACCTTTATTATTAGCACACTAATTTTAAGTTAACTTAAATCTTGCTTCAATCAATGAACAATCTTAATGCAATTAAAAATATAACAAATTGTGGGTTTAGCTTAAATGCTATCATTAATTTACGTAATTCAAAATCACTTAATAGCTATTTGTGAAATCTCTGTTATTAAATGGTTGAATCACTCTAAAATTTATTTACAGGACTGGCTGACATAATTTCTTACAATTATTTTTATTTTATCTGTACACTGCTAACATTTTTATCTGTGTCATATTTGATCATATTATGGCCATGCAAATTATGGCAACACAGAAAATCATCGTGTCTTGGACAAGGACATTTTATATGAAACTTTTCTTCCAAGAGATGTTATAAAAACCTCATCATATTGTCCAATATTTTGGGTTTTGTAAGTTCTTAATACATATGTATCAACTCACAAAAATCTGATCCAACTAATTAGCTCTCTCATAAATTTTAAGTCGTGTAGAAGTTCTTTTCAATCAAGAAAATTCATATTAGTTTTATTAGTTGTTTATACATTCACTCACATGTGAATTGAGGTATTGGCAAAAAAAAGGAAAGAAAATATTTCATTTGAAGGAAATAGTAGTTCTTCTTAGCAACAATATAGCTAAATGAAATATCTGTATCATAAAATTGTATATCATAAAAACTGTTTATTAATAACTTCTTCAGATTTATTAAGAATAAATTGATATTAGATTAGATGCTATGGGTCCCATTTATTAAATTTATTAAAGAATGCCATCTACGTGGAACCCAGAAGATAACTTTTCAGTCATGGCATCCACTTTTTAAATAACACAATTCCAGTGCAGATTTGATTGATCCTGACCTTATTAGCACTGAAGACATGGCATCAGGCACAGGGATCAAACTGTGGGGCAGAGCCCATGAGAAGGCATGTTGATGTGTGTTTATGGTTTTATTATGGCTGACAATTATGTATTTATTTTTGTCATATATATTACACTAGAATTTAACCATTGTTAGTTGCCAAATCTCATGGCGAGATGAGCAGCTACATAAACCTAGATGGATGGATTGATAAAAAATTATGCTGGAAGAAAGCAACAGAGGGGCGGCATACAAACCTAATAAATAATAATAATAATAATAATAATAATAATAATAATAATAATAATAATACATATAGTAAATAACAAATAATAAATAATTTACAATTGTTCAAAGTACAGAAAAGGACATGTCCTTGCAGTCACAGGATTCAGTATTGGTTCAAAGGGGATTTTAATATGGAAAAAGGTACGTTTCAACCATGCAAACTTCTTATGTATTGTTAAAGTCATTATGTATCAACACTAAATTATCATAGAAATACTACATCCCAGATAACTAAAAATGAAAGAATAAGAACAGCATCGCACTCAATTTGATAAATAAGAAACAAATAACCATGACAAATTGAGTTCCCAACATAGGAATGAATAGCTTTTCTACTAAATCATATGCTAATATTATCACAAATTACAAAACAATTTTTGGCCAATTAAGTATCTCTCTAAGGATTAACATAATAACTGTTACGTTATTATTTATTCTATATATTATAGGTCTAAACTCTTTGAATAATAATAATAATAACAACCACAATAACAACCACAACAACAACAACAATAATAATAATAATAATAATAATTTATTAGATTTGTATGCCACCCCTCTCTGAAGCAGAAACATTATATATATAATTTTATAAAAAGTACATTTTTATAACGAAATAAGACAGTGCATTTTTGCTTTTAGCAATTCTAAGTATTTATATTAGGCAGGTCCAAACAAACTCAGTTGTTATCGACTAAAAGTATGTAGAAGGGGTTATAAATCTCGAAGAATTATCAGTTGTCTGCTGGCAGTTTTATGTTAGAACTATTCTTAACCTGCTAAACTGCATGCACTTCTAGACTCTGACAAAGCCTTGCAATTGAGTAATTCACCCTTAATCTGGAGCAGAGGCAAGAGCAGCAATCATGTTTGCACATTTTATCAGATTAGAATTAAGGCTATGGAAAGTGATATGCCTTGATATTGTCCTGTATTAGGGAATATACTGCACACATTCATACATTGGGAATAGCTTAGTGAGCAGAATGCAAGTAATAACATTTCCCCCTTTCTTGTAACCTCTGCCCATGAAATAAGAACTTGGAAAGATATGGCTAAGCTAGAGGTCAATAAGCTTTGTGCAGTTCTATCTCTGTGGGCCACCATTAACCCAGGCCTAGAGCATCGTATTCAGCTTAATATAGAAAGTCCTATCATCAACACTGTGTCAGCATTTCTATGGGCAAAGATTTAGCATGATACAGATTAATCAAATTTCATTTTAGAGTTAAATAGAGAAAGATGGTGATCTACCTAAAGGAGCCATATGGCGTGGGCGGAAGCAAACTGGAAGCAAGGTAAGTTAGAACTAACCTGCCCTCCATTGAGAACCTGTTTACTACACTTGTTAAAAAGAGGGCTATCAAAATATTTACAGACCCCTCACATCCTGAACACAAACTGTGTTCTACCCTCAAAACAACGCTTTAGAGCACTGCACACCAGATTACTAGACACAAGAACAGTTTTTTCCCTGAACGCCATCACTCCGCTAAACAAATAATTCCCTCAACACTGTCAAACCAAACAAGCTACCTTATCTTCAGTAAGTCTGCATTACAATTACTATTAATCTTCTCATCGTTCCTACACCCTTCTCCTCCCACTAATGACTGTATATCTGTATCTATGTTGTTTGTATCCTTACGATTTATCTTGACTGGTTCCTAATACAATTTGATTGCTTATTTGTATCCGGACTATCATTAAGTGTTGTACTTTATGATTCTTAACAAACATATCTTTTTAAAATATACACTGAGAGCATATGCACCAAGAAAAATTCCTTGTGTGTCCCACCACACTTGGTCAATAAAAATTCTATTCTATTCTATTCTATTCTATTCTACTCTATTCTATTCTATTCAGAAAATTAAGAGTCTTCTGATGCCATGAAAGTTAATGTTTAGAGTCCACAACAGGTTCCGTGACAATAAATGTTATTTTATAAGAAACTAAATAAATCTATTCATTTTAAATGTGCCATAAATCTTTTGTTCATGTTTGTGTAATGCATTCATATATTTACCCTCATATGCATAAATAAGCTTTAGACCATGGCAGATCTCTGAATCTGTTAATCTAAGTTAATATTTATTTTTCATTCTCTATTACCATAACATATCACAAAACAGCCTTAAAAAATGTCTCTATGTTAAAATTAGCAAGGTACTCTTGATTAATCATCTGAAGCTTTAATTAATTCACTGATTAATGTTTGCTACCTTATTTGCTTTCAAATATATATCAGGAAGCAAAATTAATGAATTATTTCTTGACAGAAAGTTATTGGATATCTGTATAGGAAAAATTTTGCAAAGTTTACAAACTCATGATTTCATTAAATTGCTCCTGTTTACATGAGAATTAAAGGACTGCTGTAGTACAGCAATCAAATGGGAGATAGTAATTCATATCCCAATGAATTATTAGGTTCAAAGCTACCTTATCTCTGTCTGCCTGTGATGGCAAACTTGTGGCACGCGTGCCACAGGTGGCATATGGGCCATATCTGCAGGCATGTGAGCCGTTGCCCTACCTCAGTTCCAGTGCGCATATTATTATTATTATTATTATTATTATTATTATTATTATTATTATTATTAGTCTGCGGAGAGGGGCAGCATACAAATCTAATAAATAAATAAATAAATATTATTATTATTATTATTATTATTATTTATTAGACTTATATGGCACCCCTCTCCAAAGATCCGGGGCAGCTCACAAAATACAGTACAAACCAATATGTATACAAATCTAATAGTTAAAACTGTAAGCTCATTATGTTAAAAACTCAATCACATCCACACATAACATTTAATGGTCAGAGAAGGAGGAGGCATGATCTAGCTGCCCCATGCCTGGCGACATAGATGGGTCTTAAGGGTCTTGCAAAAGGCAAGGAGGGTGGGGGCAGTGCGAATCTCCGGAGAGAGATGATTCCAGAGGACCGGGGCCGCCACAGAGAAGGCTCTTCCCCTAGGCCCCACCAGACGACATTGTCTGGTTGGCGGGACCTGGAGAAAGCCGACTCTGTGGGACGTCACATAATCGGCCGCTGGGATGTGTGCCAGCCACCTGATTTTTGGCTCACCCTGCCCACCCCTCCCCCTTCTGGGAGTCTCCACGTGGCCCAATTTGGATGCCAGGTAAGTACAGGAAATCCTATGGTAAATGAGGTATCAGTTTAGAATCATTAGATAGCCACAAAACCCCTCTCTTGAACACAGTTGACCCTTAACAACTGTGCAGCCCCAGGTACAGGCCGTTAATCTGAGAATATTTCTAGGCATAGACTTTAGCAATAAACCAATAATTTGGAACCTTCACATGTAGACCTGTTTGTTTGCGCCTAACACCTTGACTCCTTCCAGGTTATCTGCCCCACTCTTTAAATGTACTTTATATTCAGTTACTGAAATAAGAGAATACTTACGTTATCATTGCTTCCTTTGTTGTCCTCATATTTGGTCTCTATGTGAATGGAGAACTTGGGCAAAAATGAGCACTGTAAAGAAAACAAATAACATATAATAAAACAACTATACCCATTAACAGTTTCATGACGTCCTTTCTGCATTACAGTATCTCAGCTATAGTTTTTATCTGCCCCATATTTGGGAGAATTAGCCTAACATTTATAAGTGCAAAATCTCTACAAGGACAGATGGGAAAAAATATTTCACAAGTTCAACAGTCTCAACATTCTCCATGAATTTTTCAGCTCATGGAGAGTTTCCTAAATTTTGCTGGCAAGTTACACTTTCCTCAGAACCGAAGCATTTGTTTTATGTGAAGACATTTATGCTGCACTTGCAAGAGTAAGCAATAAAAGCAAACCAATTTCGAGAGAAAACAAACTTTGAGAGGAAAAGCAGAAGAGCGGATGTAATAGACCTATGAATTGAAGGGAGCTGAACCTTTTTGCCGTGGACCCATCATATTTCAATTGCCCAATTATCAAAATTATTTTTCGTCTCATACAATTGGATACTTGGAGATGTTTTTCATTGATGTAACACCTTCAAGATTTATGACAAATAAATCTGGATGGAATGAATGAATAGAATGAAATCATCATTATTATGATTATCATCATCATTAATATCATCCCTGTAAGACAGGGCTCTCCAAACTTGACAATTTCAAAATTTATGGACTTTAACTCCCAGAATTCCCCTGCATGACTGTCTCATGAATTCTGTGAATTGAAGTCCATAAGTCTTAAAGGGGCCACAGTTTCCCACTCCTGCTGTAAGATGTCAATTTACTCTCTCTGCATTTGTCAGATCTTATACACAGGTAGTCCTCAACTTACAACCATTTGTTTAGTAACCATTCAAAATCACAATAGCACTGAAAAAAAAGACTTATGGCCATTTTTCACACTTAGCACCACTGTAAGCAACCCCATGGTCATGTGATCAAAATTCAGGCACTTGGCAACTGGCATATTATTATGATTGTTGCATTGTCCTGCAGTCATGTGATCACCATTGGCAATCCTCCCAGACAGCTTTTGACAAGCAAAATCAATGGGAGAAGCCAGATTTGCTTAATGACAACGATTCACAACTGCAGTAATCCATTTAACAACTATGGCAAAAAGGTCATCAAATGTGGCAAAATTCATTGAACCACCATGTTGCTTAGCCATGGGCTCAATTCTGGTTGTAAATCCAAGTCTCTTTATAATCACAAGTTCTGAAGTGTCTTCAGATGTGCTAGATGTTGTTTTTGAACAAGGGTTTAAAAGATTGTTCAAGTCTTGTGCTGCACAGGAGTTTGATGCCAGGAAACAGATCTGGATTTTGCTTGTTCTGTACCCAATGGGGGTATTGTAGATATTTTGCTGCTTTGGCTGGCAAGGGGTTTGACATGACTGGTTTTTACTGGGGTGGCCACTGCCACTCACAGCAAACCTCAGAATAAATAGGTACATTCAATTGCACGGATATATTTCAGTTAATGTAAAACAATGCATTTTCCTCTGATGAATTTTATACTGATATTATCCACTCATTTTTGTAAATCACTTCTGTCTTTTAAAGTATTAACTAATGATCCTTATCACTGAGTTACCCTGATAAAATATTTTCCATTTGCCTACATTTTGCCTTTGGGGAAAATATTTGTGATATTTATTTTAAAATGTATGCCTCTGCAGAAAATTGCAGCTAAGTTGTCCCCAAAGTGCTTTTCAGAAGGCAACTGGGATTTGTTTTCTGAAAACTTTTCGCTTCTCATCAGAAGTGAATCTCCAGACATTGCACTCAAAATTTCAGCCCTCTTTCAGATTACTAACAGCAATGGGAAAATGTGTATTGACTCTATGACAATGATTACAAAGGGCTGTGCTTGGTTTCTCACCTATTATGTGTCCAGAATGTTTATCTTCACATATTTTAATATACAACCAATAGAGAATAGCTTTCAGCATACCACAGTGGAGAAACAGCAAATTAAACTCTGACTTAATTAATTGTTTTGTGAGTATTCCCTGCTAGACAGAGGAAGAAGAGAAAACAGCCATGGAAAACACATAGTGATAGTCAAGTTTTAAATTCACTACAGATGCCTTCTATTAAAAAAAGAAAAGAAAAAAGAATTAAGGCTATTTTTAGGATGATGATTGATTAACGTTGCCACGGCAATAAGAAGCAACAGCACGAACATGGTATAATTTGCGCAAGCTAGGACAGGTGCCAAAGAATTAAAAGCACTGAGCAGAAAACACATGACATTTTTTGATCAGTCAGTGGTGACTGCTATAATTATAATCTTTCCATGCCAACCACACTTGAAATGATAATGAGATTACAATATTCTGAAATAGAAATGTTGAAAAAGAAGACAGCTAACGTTTCTCCACACTTTCATTTGAGGAACCTATTTTGTGTGGCAATATATGATGGGATGTTTACAGAGCAGCTGAATTGATTCTTAAGTCATTCCTCATTATTCTGCTCTTTAGAAGCATTAACTCTGAATCATTGGAAATTATTTTGAGTCCGTCAAATAATAGGAGGAAAAATTATTTGTCATATTTACATAACTGCCCATCTCAAGGTAACACACGCAATATTCATATACTAATTATGTTCTTCAACTGCATCATCTGCATTACGATCAGGGACTAGTGGTCTCTCTTTAAAAAGACAAATGACATTATCTTACTCATCTCTTATCAAATCCTTAAGACCTTGTTGGCCAGTCTTGACCAGAAAAAGCCCATTAAGGGTCACAAGAGATAACATATCCATTTTAATATTGATGAAATAAACCAAGTTTTTATTCCTTCATGTTATTTTTAATAAGGTTTATTTTTCATCCATTCAAACAGTGTTCTAGAACAGGGGTATCAAACTTGTGGCCAATGGGCCAGATACATTGTGCTGGCCACACCTACCCCCAGTTTAGTAAAGGAGGGAAAAAGTCACAATACATCATTTATTCATTCATTCATTCATTCATTCATTCATTTATTAGATTTGTATGCCGCCTCTCTCCGCAGACTCGGGGCGACTAACAGCAGTAAAAAAGACAAATATAACAAATCTAATATAAAAATGTGATGACGATGTGACGACGTGAGTTTGACACCTATTCTAGAACTTGATCTCTTTTCATTTTTTTCCTTGTCCTTTCTTACAAAATTTTAATAATTTTCTAGATACGACAGTTTCTTCCCCTATGCCATCACTCTGCTAAACAACTAATTCCAACACCACCATCAAACTACCCAGTAGGATTGTATTACTATTCTTCTTCTCATCTGTCCTATTACCTATTTCCTTATCTTTTTATGACTATAACGTTGTTGTTAGTATCTTACAATTTATTTTAATTGTTTTATTTAGCATCGTAGTATGATTTATGTTGATTGCTTATTTAGTATTCTATGATTATCATTAAGTGGTGTATCTTATGATTTCTGATGAACATATTGTATGATGCCTATGATCCTAATTTATCACTTGTTGCTTGTATGTACACTGAGAACTTATGCACCGGAAACCAAATTCCTTGTGTGTCTAATCACACTTGGCCAATAAAGAATTCTATGATATTCTATGCTACACTTCCATTATATGAAAGTTATCTAAGTTATTTTGGGTTTGTCATTCATATATTTTTTTTAATGAGTAAGACGTGAACTTAATAATTTGTACATCCAGTGTAGCATCTCCTTCCATGTTATTATTGTAGAATGTCATTTTAAAATTCATGCTCAGATCAGTCTGAGTCTTGTTCAGTAAGACTTGTTCCTCTTTCATAACATCATTCCGCTTATCTTGTTTAACATAATAATCTATATTAGTGCAAACATCATTCTTAAAATTAACTTCTGGGTCCATTGTTCAAAGATACCCTTTAATACATCCAATGTTAAGATATTTTGCTTCATTCTGTATTATTAAATCAAATTTAAGCAGTCTTCTTTTTTTAATTATTATCCCTAGCTCCTTTATCTCATCCTAACATTTTTTTAAAGAGAATTCAAAACAAAAACATTTCTCCCATGGGAAGGATTGTTTTAATTAATTCCAAAATCTTGCTTCAAATCTCTTAAGTTCATTTGTAAAAATCCAATCTAATCACCCTTTTGCTGTTTATTCCAAAACAGAAAAAGAAATTAAACTTGGAATTTAACTTTTTTTCATAAGGATTGAAGGAAACTCATCCAGTGCTATAAAACGTGCCAACTCAAAGGGTCCCAATAGCTGAAAAGTAGTTAACAGGAAATTTTAGTGATTAGAAAAGAAAGTATGTAAATACTATCTATCTATCTATCTATCTATCTATCTATCTATCTATCTATCTATCTATCTATCTATCTATCTATCTATCTATCTATTTTGTCCAATACAAATTGAAAGTTAAAAACGTGTAGTAGTAAATATCAGGGAAGGGATAGAAGAAGAGATATGAGAATAGAATACATCAATGAAGAGTAGAAGAAGGATATATGGATGGGAGAAAAGATATATAAAATATAGGAGAGACAATTGGACAGGGGATGGAAGGCACACTAGTGCACTTATGCTCGCCCCTTACTGACCTCTAAGGAATCTGGGGAAGTCAACCGTGGAAAGCCTAAGGGGAAAATGTTGGGGGGTTGGGGGTTAACACCATGGAGTCTGGTAATGAGTTCCACACTTTGACAACTCGATTGCTAAAGTCATATTTTTTACAGTCAAGTTTGGAGCGGTTGATATTAAGTTTGAACCTGTTGCGTGCTCTTGTGTTATTGCGGTTGAAGCTGAAGTAGTTGTTGCAGAATATGATCTTGTGGGCAATACTTAGATCATGTTTAAGGTGTCACAGTTCTAAGCTTTCTAGACCTTACTAGTATCTTTTGAAAGATATAACCATGGTTTGAGAGAGTTCGTTCAGCAGCTCTTGATTCTACTGCAGTCACTGGCTAAACATTAAGTGGATCCATCTTCAATGAAATCCAAATCAAGGGCTAGGGTAGTGCTGGCAAATCTTTTTCTCATTGCGTGCTGAAATCACATGCACATATATATGACAGCATGTGTGTGTATGCTGGCACCCAAAATGCAATGCACATGCGACACCCCCTCTTGTGTGTCTCCACACACATGTGCCCCCTCACTCCCCCGGCCTCCATGCGTCTCCAGCTGGGCTCTCCCTGCCTCCCTGAGCAGGCATTGCTATTCTCCCACCCTATTTTGGGCCTAGCAGGTCTTCCTGCAGCCTCTTTAGCCCAAAAACAGGCTGGGTAGGGGCAGCACTTCCCATGTTTCATTATCCAAAACGCACATCCAAACCGCACATACGAACTGAATAAACAATCTTTCACTGCCAACCCACACTCAGTAAAAGGCCTTGGAATACTAATATCGAATGACCTAAGTGCTAAAGCCCACTGCAACAATATCGCCAAAAAAGCTTCTACAGTTGTTAACCTGATCCTACGCAGCTTCTGCTCAGGCAAGCTCACACTATTCACAAGAGCCTACAAAACTTTTGCCAGACCCATCCTTGAATACAGTTCATCTGTCTGGAACCCATACCACATCTCAGACATCAACACCCTTGAAAATGTCCAAAGATATTTCACCAGAAAAGCCCTTCACTCCTCCACTCGAAACAGAATATCCTACGAAAATAGACTAACAATCCTGGGCCTAAAAAGCCTAGAACTACGGCGCCTAAAACACGATTTGAGTATTGCCCACAAGATCATATGCTGCAACGTCCTACCGGTCAATGATTACTTCAGCTTCAACCGCAACAACACAAGAGCACGCAACAGATTCAAACTTAATACGAACCGCTCCAAACTTGACTGTAAAAAATATGATTTCAACAATCGAGTTATCGAAGCATAGAACTCATTGCCGGACTCAATTGTGTCAACCCCTAACCCCCAACATTTCTCCCTTAGACACTCCATGATTGACCTCTCCAGGTTCCTAAGAAGCCAGTAAGGGGCGTACATAAGTGCACTGGTGTGCCTTTCGTCCCCTGTCCTATTGTCTTTCCTTTCTCTTACTTATCATATATATTCTCTTTCTTTCATATATCCTCTCCTCTAAGTTTACTTTACCCTTATATATATATTACTACATGTCTATTTTTCTTCCTATGTATTTGTGTATTGGACAAATGAATAAATAAAATAAATAAATAAAATTATGGCCTAGCAGGCTTCTCTGAAACCTCATTAGACCAAAAATGGGCCACAGGGGGGACTTACCTTCATGCCCGGTTTGCATGTCCATAGAGAGGGTTCTGGGGTACCACCTATGGCACATGTGCCATAGGTTCGCCTTCATGGAGCTAGGGGTTTTATGGAGTACAAAATATTTCTTATTATTTCATGAAGTCTAATTCAACATTCACTAGACACCCTAGACCAGAGATGGCGAACATTTTTCCCTTGGGTGCCAAAAGAGCATGGGCGCTTGCTATCGCATATGCGTGAGTGCCCACACCCATAATTCAATGCCTGGAAAGGGCAAAAACAGCTTCCCCCACCCCCCAGAGGCCCCCTGGAGGCCAGAAACAGCCTCTTTCCCAACTTCTGGTGGGTCCAGTAGGCTAGTGTTTCGCCCTCCCCAGACTCCAAATGCTTTCCTGGAGCCGGGGGAGGGTAAAAAACGCCCTCCCCCATCCCCACAGAGGCTCTTTGGAAGCAAAAGACGCCCTCCCAGAGCCCCTGTGTGAGCCAAAAATCAGCTGGCCAGCATACATATGCATGTTGAAGCTGAGCTAGGGCAACGGCACTCGTACCATAGGTTTGCCATCTTTGCCCTAGACAATGTTTTGGTTAGGATGTTTAAATTTAGTAGCTGGAACAATAAAGTGTATAATGGGCCAGAACACACAGCTATAGTATATTGTTGGAGATAGCTGTTCCCTTTCCCTCTGCTTTTTTCTTGTGTGTGCTCTGTATGACCTCCTCACGATTTTTACCTTATGATGTTAATGTATTCCTATCTTGCTTTCATTCATTTCTTTCATTCATTCATTCATTCATTCATTCATTCATTCATTCATTCATTCATTCAAAACTACAACATTGGTGAGAAGCCACTTATTTATATAAGTTCCTCCCACTATTGCATTGTTTTGCTTAAATATTCCTAATATTCTGTAGCATTCATAAAATACTTTTGAATTATATCCAAAACTTTCAATGCAGTATTATGGGTCAGTCAAGATGGTGAGGAACAGCAAAAATATTACTTTTCAAAGTTAGAAGAAAGTATTATCCTAAATTTACAGGTCCTGAATTAAGAGACAATTTGCTTTCTGTGAATGAGTTGTTTCTCACGATCAATATAGTGGAAAGGTTGATCAATATTATTTTGTCTGGTCAGGAGTTAAACAAGTGTTTTAGATTATGATGAAAGATTTTCTACATGTAACTTACAATACATATGTATGTGTGAGCGCACTCCCCCCCCCTCTGTTTTTATGTTTTCTTTCTTTATTTTTCTTCTTTAACTTTTTTGTAATTAAAGCAAAGCAAAGAATAAAATGAATTGCTGTTTCTATATTTGCATATTTCTGGGTGGCGGTAACGCTCTTGTTACTTTCATTATTTCTGGCAGTGACGATTATGTACACAAATCATTAAAATGCTGCTGTTTTAGCATTTTAACTGGCCCGTTGCGGCATAAAAACGGTTTATTATTATGCTATTTCTAAGAAAAGTAATGGGGTAACAGGAGGTTTTTTTAACACAAGAGGAGGAAATGAGTAAGCATTACCCCTCAGGACAACAAACAAATGCACATGATTTCCTGAGAGGGGAAGAAACAGAGAAGCTGTGTGGTCTGTCCTTGTATATATCTCCATTTCCTCCCAACTCTTTAAAAACCCTGTTGCTCAGTTCGGGTCGTATGTGACATGAAGCCAAGTTTGAGTCCCTGTAAAAAATTTTCCCTGCATATCTGAAACTTGAAATGTCATGACTTTTCATCATTTCTCTATGAGAATTTTTTTTGGGGGGGTGGGGGGTTTCTTTCTTGCTGAAAAACAAAAAGTCACACTTGTTGTGTTCCCGGGTCACCCTGACCTGGACCGAAAACCCTTCATTTGAAGTGCTTATGTTTGGTCAATTTGAATACTTTTTTCACTTGGAAAGTAGTCCGAACATTTCTGCACACAATGATATGAAAATTGAAATGAAAAAAGTAATTCTTATTGGTTTATTTTGCTGATAGAATGCGTGCCCCCCCCGTTTTTGTGAAATATTTTTCATTTTATAGATAGTTTTGCTTGCAAAATGTGTTCAATTTTACTAAAGTTGGTGTGGGATTGGTAGTTTGAACATTTCTGAATATAAGAAAAATATAAATGAACTGAAAGAAATGTTTCCTATTGGTTGTTTACAATCATAAATAAGACCCCCCCCCTTGGCTGCTTGCAAACATTTTCACTTTATATTTATGCAAGCTTCAAATCCGAAATATTTTTAATATCTTATGCATTCATTTACTCAATTTAACATTGCTGATCATCAAAACAATATTTTTGGGGTGGTGGCTAATTCTTTTCTGGGCAAAAAAAAAATCATCACTTCGAGTCTGTTTCTGGTCGTATATGACTGGACCAAAAAGAATTTTTTTAGGTACTTGAATTTGATCTTTTTGAAAACTTTTTCAACTGGAAAACTAGTTTGAACATTTATGAACATAATGATATGAAAATTGAACTGAAAAAAGTGAGGCTTATATTTTTATTTTTATCAAAAATCCCCTCCCCCCATGTTTTCTGAATTTTGTTTCAATTTATACTTTTTTTAGGCTACAAATCTCTAAGGAATATTCCCCCAAAAGTTTTGATATACTAAATTGAACAATCCTGAACATAAGAAAAATAGAAATGAACTGAAAAAAATGATTCTTATTGGTTTATTTTTGCCACAAAAGGGCCTTATAAACCTAAAAAAATCCACAAACACAGGGGGGGAGGCACATTTATGTGCAAAATAAACCAATAAGGATTAATTTTTTCAGTTCAATTGTCATTCCATTGTGTGCAGAAATGTTCAAACTTGTTTCCAGGTGAAAAAAGCTTTCAAAAAGACCAAATATAAGTACCTAAAATGATCAATTTGCAGTCCGGGTCAAAAAGACCCGGGAACATAAGATTAGGGAGTTTTCTCGAACTGAGCAGCAGGAGTAATAAACATATTTCGGACTTAGTTTGGAAATCTAAACTTCAGACCACAAATCTTTATATTTTAAACCAAATCTTACTCTAGAGACATAATTAGTGTTGGGCGAACCGAACCTGCACAATTCGGGTCCGTACCGAATTTTGTCGTGTTTGGCATGCCGGACCCGAACCCGAATTTTTTAAAAAATTCGTGCTTTGGTTCGGCGTTCGTGCCAAACACCGTGAAAGCCACCGCCCGGCTGTCATCTGCTGAGAAGAGGAGGAGGAGCTGGGCGCTGGTGGCGGCGGGGGAAGGCGAACACCGGGGAGCTGTCGGCCGGTTGGGAGGCTGGGAGGGAGGCACAAAAGGAGCTGGGGAATCCCACGAAGAGGTTCCGGGGGCGGAGCTTTGACATCACGTATACGGGCAGGTTGCTAAGGACACCAAGGTGATCACTTCCTGGATTCCATCCTCCTTCCATTATTCTAGTGCCGCCCCCGGAATCCAGGAAGTGATCACCTTGGCATCCTTAGCAACCTGCCGGTATACGTGACATCAAAGCTCTGCCCCCAGAATCTTTTCGTAGGAGGGATTCTCCAGCTCCTTCAAAGGGAGGTCTTTTCATGTAAATATATATATATATATTTTTACAAAAAAGGACGCTGCAGCGGTGCTGCAAGCAAAGGGAGGTCTTTTCGTGTAAAAATTAAAAAAAAATTTTTTACGTGAAAGGACCTCTCTTTGCTTGCGGCACCGCTGCGGCGTCCTTTTTCATAATAATAAAAATAAAAAAAAAACAAAAACGATGGGATTCCGGGGGTGGAGCTTTGGCACCACGAACCGTTCGGGTTTGGCCGAACTTTGCGTGAAGTTCGTCCAAACTTGCCGAACCCAAACACCATTGGGTTCACCCATCACTAGACATAATATTTCACAAATGTTTCACAAGTGTGAAAGTTCTGAAACACTGTGATTTTGAACCCAGCCAGATTATAATAAAAGTGCAAGTGTTTTGTCTGACATTGCAAGAAATCTTATCAATTTTCTCTCCAATTACTTTATGCACCACTTTATAGGCAAGAAGCAATCCATAATACAGTATTAGCTAATAAGTGTAATCGTACTGTTGAAATAAACATACTTTTTGAAGGTACAGTTTTTACAAGGCAGGTTTACAGTTCAACTGAAATTGCCAAATTACAGTTCTAAAGTAGCTGATTAAATTCTTTCATGTCCACAATAATGATTCATGGTGATTGAAAGCTACTTATTGTGCATATGATATATTCTAACTTCCAAGCATCTCTGAGTAATGGTTAATATAAATGTGAAAGATAACAGAACAGCCTCCCTCAATATTAAATTAAAACATCTAAATGGATAGAATGGTTCAACCTCCCACTTCTTTCAGAATAATAGGAAGAACAAATATATCAAACAGAAAAGGATTAAAACCAAATAAGAGTTAGAAAAAGTTGCTGGGGCAAAGGGAAACATGGTTAGCATAATTCCTGGTATTTTCAGTTAATAGCTTTGGTTTGTATAATACATTATTAGTTGGATCAAGATAGGTTGAGAATCTGACTCAGAGTAAGGTGGTTCATAAAGTTATAGGATTTCAGGACATTTTTAATCTTATCTTTCAAAAAATATTTCTCTTCCCATTTCCTTATTAGAGAAGCCCACGATTAACGACCTTTTGTTTAACAACCATTCTAAGTTATGACAGTGCTGAACAAGTCACTTATGACCCCAGTTCTCACACTTATAGCTATTGCAGCATCTTCATGTTACATGATCAAAATTTGGATGCTTGGCAACCAGCATATATGTCAAATGATTGCAACATTTCAATTTGTGACTTTCCCAGTCGACTTTCAATAAGCAAAGTCAATGGGAGAAGTTGGATTTGCTTAACATCTGGATGGGTCATTTAATGACCCCAGTGGTTCTCTTAACAATTCTGGCAAAGGGTCATAACATTGGGCATTTAATAACCACCTTGCTTAGTTCAGATTAGAGCAAAGGTTCTGATTCCAATTGTAAATTGAGGACTACCTGTATATATTTTGAAAACAAGAAAGGTACCCTGTTTTCCCCAAAATAAAACATCCCCTGATAATAAGCCCAATTGGGCTTTTGAGTGCATGGCAATAAGGCCAAGCACTTATTTCAGGGTTCAAAAACTGTAAGACAGGATCTTATTTTCAGGGAAGCAAGGTAGTACAAATAAGAAAATGAGCTTCAGATTGAGAAATTATTATCTAGCCATTGAGAAATTGGTAGATAAACAAAAAAATGTTAAGTATCATCAAGCTAATATATTTTAATACATCATTAGAAATTTATAATAGTATATTTTAAATCCATGTTTCTAATCAAATCCACAAACCCATTAGCTTTTAAGCTAAAAAAAAATGCTTGGTTCTTATTGTTCACATTGAAAGAAAACTTTTAGTAACGAATAATGCACTCCACCAATAATATAAATCATAAATCAAATTAGAATATGCTTAGACGGGAAAGGAAACCCTATACCACTAGAGACAAATGGTTACCGAACATCTTCTTTAAAATTTCCAGTGTTGGAGCATTCACAGCTTCTGGAGGCAAGTTGTTCCATTGATTGATTGTTCTAACTGTCAAGAAATTTCTTTAGTTCTAAGCTGCTTTTCTACTTGATTAGTTTCCACCCATTGCTTCTTGTGCTACTCTCACGTGATTTGGAGAATAGTTTGACTCCCTCTTCTTTGTGGCAACCCCTGGGACATTGGAACACTGTTATCATGTCTCCACTAGTCCTTCTTTTCATTAAACTAGACATACCCAGTTCCTGCAACCATTCTTCATATGTTTTAGCCTCCAATCCCCTAATCATTTTTGTTGCTCTTCTCTGCACTCAACATCTTTTTTACATCATGGTGACCAAAACTGAATGCAGAATTCCAAGTGTGGCCTTACCAAGGCATTATAAAGTGGTATTAACACTTGATGTGATCTTGATCCTATTCCTCTGTTAATGCAAACTAGAACTGTTTTGGCTTTTTTGGCAGCTGCTGCACACTGCTGGCTCATATTTAAATGGTTGTCCACTAGAACTCCAAGATCCCTCTCACAGTTACTACTGTTGAGAAAGGTATCACATATATTGTACATGTGCATTTTGCTTTTCTTGCCTAAATGTAGAACCTTACTTTTTTCACCATTGAATTTCCAAGAATGGTTTCCAATTACTATTAAATTATGTACTGGAAATATGTTTAAATACTAACTTTGGTTTTTGTTATTTAACAGGAAAATAGAAAACTTCATTATCAAGTGCTGCTTAGCTACAAGCAGCAAATAATTCTGCTGAATGCATAGGCTATTAACTGTATCTGATCTCATGATAAGATATTCCAGACCAGTTTTCCTCTGTAAGCTTTTGTGACAGATTTGAAATTGAGTATGTAATGTTATATAGATGCTCTTAAACAGGTTGTCTTAGTTGCTCTTAGTGATGGTTCAGGAGAACAACTGTTAAGATTAAGTCAGCCTTCAAGGTGCCTTTGGAATACTTGGTCTGGGATAACCTGTTCAATGTGTGTTTGATGTCTCACTTTTTATTAGCTTCTGTGTCCTCAACTAATAGCCTAGTTTTAAACAACCTTTAAAAGTAACTATTTCACTGATTATTCAGTTCCATATTTGTACTTGTGCTTACCCCCATTTTTATACAGACACCCTGAACAAAAGCAGGAAGTTCAGGAAGCTCAAACTGCCCAAGGAGCTGCTGATTCAGTTCTACAGAGGAATCATTGAGTCTGTCATCTGCACCTCTACAACTGTCTGGTTTGGTGCTGCAAACCAACAGGACCGACACAGACTTCAGAGGATAATCAGAACTGCAGAAAAAACAATTGCTACCAACATGCCTTCCATTGAGGACCTGTATATTGCACGAGTCAAAAAGAGGGTGGGGAAAATATTTACTGACCCCTCGCATCCTGGACACAAATTGTTTCAACTCCTACCCTCAAAACGTCGCTACAGAGCACTGCACACCAAGACAACTAGACACAAGAACAGTTTTTTTCTGAACGCCATCACTCTACTAAACAAATAATTCCCTCAACACTGTTAGACTTTCTACTAAATCTGCACTTCTATTCTACTAGTTTTTCTCATCATTCCTATCACCCATTTCCTCCCATGTTGACTGTGTGACTGTAACTTGTTGCTTATATCCTAAGATTTTTATTAATATTGCTTCTTCATTGCTTATTTGACCCCTATGACAATCATTAAGTGTTGTACCACATGATTCTTGAAAAATGTATATTTTATTTTATGTACACTGAGAGCATATGCACCAAGACAAATTCCTTGTGTGTCCAATCACACTTGGCCAATAAAATTCTATTCTATTCTATAAAATAGATCTTGTGGTTCCACATGAGAAATGTTCTTAAGAGCAGAAGGCAGATTTATAAAAGGGTAAGAATTTTTGATAGCTAGCTCTGGTCAAAATTCTTGCAGCAGCCATGTTCACCAGCATACTAAACATTCCTCAAGAGTGGACCCAATTCAAAAGCCTTAGTGTGATTCACTATAATATGATAACTATTGTAGATCTACCTTTACCAAAACCAGACACAATTTGTATTCCAGCTGAAATGAATGAAAACAATGAGGCTGCAGCTAAAACTCCAGTACTACACATCAGCTTTATAGTTGGTTTTTCAAGAAAGTAGTTTCTACATTGGTAGCCATTTGGTCCCTGCAGCATTTTCCATTCAAACTTTACTTATGTTCACCTAGGCACAAGAAAACGAATGCCGTAGAATTTCTGCTTTTTACATAATGCAAACATGGATATAGCTGCCTTAGTAATAGCTCCTGCACATGGATCGGCTTTTCTACTACTCTGCATTTGCTCAGGAATAGCTGTACTTCAGAAAACAGGACCACATATATTGAGGGTTTACCTGTTTGCAAGAGGAATGGGAAAATTCATTTATTTATTAATTGGATTTCTATGCCGCCCCTCTCCGAAGACTTGTTGACAGTGCAGTTCCCTCTCCAAATACCTTTTGACAGTGCAGTTCCCTCTGTCCACAGAGAGATACTTTTTAATGGACAAAATCAAGTTTTCTGATATTTTTCATGCATTATTGGGACTATTTCTTCCTGCCCTTCCTCCCATTGAAGAATATATTTAAACACATACAGCCTCCTGTCTTTGATAGTGAAAGCCTTGATGGTTCTCACAATGAAATATTTTGTAATTATCTCAACAATAAAATGCTTTAAGCCACTATTGTTCAAAACAAATATTACTGATCATGTCCAGAAGAGGAAACATCCACAAGGAGAGAAAATTCCTGGGAATGCATCAAGGGAATAATTAATAAACTAAATATAACAAAGATGAGATTAAACTCTTATGTAAGCTCTCTTGGAGACTCTAAGCATAAACAAATGTTATACCCCTCTTCTAGGCTATTCTAGGACTCCCAGGATTTACCAGAGCCCAGCTGAGTAAATTTGGACAATTTGAAAACAAATAGATACAGTCTTCTGTAGTGGTCTTTAAGTGTTTTGTACCACAAACCTCTAATCCTACAATGACTGGGCTCATTTTGAATGTCATTTTGTTAAAACCTCATGTTTAGCCATGTTAAGAGCCATCGTGGTGTAGTGGTTAGAGTGCAGTACTGCAAGCTACTTCTGCTGATCACTGGCAGTTTGGCAGATCAAATCTCAGTAGGCTCAAGGTTGACTCAGCCTTCCATCCTTCCAAGGTTGGTAAAATGAGGACCCAGATTGTTGGGGGCAATAGGCTTACTCTTTGTAAACTGCTTACAGAGGGCTGTAAAGTGGTATATAAGTCTAAAATCACTTAATTATCAAACCTCCTAACATGTAAAAGCACCTGATCCAACCTTGTTTAGCTACAAAGCTTACCATTGGGGTTGGCTACTACTTGGATGGAAGGCTGCCAAAGACCCTAGGCAAAGACCCTAGGCAAGACTGGGATCTAAACAATAAAATCCCAGAAGACAGTATTAACAAACAGCTGCCATACTGCTACCAAGAAATCTATATGGACCTTAGGACTATGTATGCTTCAAACTAGTTCAGAAGAAGTGCTTCTCCTGTGTATAAGTTTGAGAAAAAGGTGTTGCTTGAAGAGCTGCATTAACTTTAAGGAATGAATTTGTTACATAGACTTTTTCAGGCTTATTTTAATAAACAGCTGACAGATGTTTCATATGTATTTGGTTCCACACAGGACTTCTCCTAAATTATTCCTAAATGTGATTGGCAATAACAAACAGATACAAGTGGTCAACAAGAGAACATTAAGGACATTTTGTGAAGGCCAATCTTCTCATCTTTTTACTTAAACTTGCTATGGAATCTTTTTCTTTTTCTTTTTAGAATGTTGATCAAACTTTTATATGGAAGGGTATGCTTGCTACAGATATATATATTTCTACAAGATTTGTTTCATGGGGATAATGGAACAGAAATTGATTTTGCTCGGAGTAGGGTACAGTATTTTTAAGTATGCTCTGTGTCTCTTCTGTCTTATACTGTCTAATTCAGTTCTTATGTTTTCTGGGCACCAAGCCCAGAATTGTTTAATTCTGTCTGGAGATTGCAGCATTTTCCAGGTAGTGTATCAAGACAGATGGTTGTTTTATAAGTTAATGAAAGATAAAATGAAAAACTGTCTCTCTATTACTAGCAATAACCAGCATATTAAACCTGTATATCTCTTTTTTATATAAAGAAAAAGGGTTTTTTATTACAGCTACTGGTAACAAAATATATCAAGCTTCAAATTATTACATTTTTAAATATCAGTGACATAACTGATAATATTAGGAGTACTATTCATTTTCAGCTACATAAAAAGAACAATCTGCTGTTGAATATCAGAATTTTTACTCTTTTAAAAAGCCAAGAATCTCTTGTTTTCTTCTAATCATAGCTTTTAAATACTATTAAACATGATAAAATAGAATCAGAACTTACCGTGTATTCTGATCCACATTTGACCGATGGAAATAAAAGAAAAGGAAAAATAATGGCATAAAATTATTTCATTGTTCAAACTGCTTTAATTAAGATGCAAAATACACTGCTAATTTTGATACATGATACAAAGCCCTAAGAATCAAATGGGTTGGGACACAATTCAAAGGGGCACTGTTTGTAATTGTTCCCTAATGAATGGGCACAGAAATTATTGGGAATTACGGACTGAACTTGATGGTTGCCATTCTTGCATAATTTTGCTTTTCAGCTTCCCTGCTCTTAATGAAATGTTAAAGTTGCAGAATTGTTTCAGTACGCGTGTTTGTATGTGTGTATTGTATAGATGTGTGTTCACATATACACACATGCACCAAACAAATTAGAGGATTTTAATTTTATCTTAAATATATAAATTATAAATAATTATAATTATTCAAAATTTTACTGGAAAATCAACTGAATTAATATATCAAGCATACTCCCAGGGTTCCAATCAGCAAAGTGCATAATAATTCAAGTTAGTGTCAAATGCTAGAGTATCAAAACATTGTGAATTTGTGTCAAATGCTGTCTTAATGATGGCAAATGTGAGTCAGGCATAGTCCTTAGAGGATTGAAACCACCATGCCATGTCACCATTTCATAATTTAAATTATTACAGTTTTTCCCCAATACATTATTCAGGTTTTTTATAAAATAATATTGTTGACAATAATGATATTTGTCTACAAATACATGCACACTTCTTTGTGATGGAAGTTTATAGATGATATCAACATACTAACTGTACGATACCAAGGGAAGCATACAAACCTGTGTATGTGTATAGGTAAGAGAAACCTTAACCCTGCAGTCTCCCACAACAAATACAATGGAGGAAACTGATTTTTAAAATGTTGTTATGTTCTAAATGCTTATTTATGATGGGAAGCTTAATCTTTCCCTTGCCCTCAAAAGTGAATGCTGTAAAAAAAATAATCATGAATTGGTCAGACCTTTTAGAGCAAGGGAACAACAGAACCGAAGTAGATCATTTCTGTCCTGGGAGAGTAGTCAGGCCTTCTGTTGTGGTTAGCTCTGGCCCAGCTCCTGCCCCAAGGACTGTGGATGTTGGGGAGACATCCTCATGCTGCAGGCCTGGTTTGCCCCCGGTGGAATCTGAAGATGAAGGCTCCTTTGACCAAGAAGACATGAGTGACAGGGAGGAGGAGAGTGTGGCAGACAGCTCAGAAGGAGATCAATTATTTAGCTCCTCCTTGGATTCAGAACAAGAGTTAATGATACAGCCATGCATGCGGAGAGCGATGCATAGGCAACAACAACTGAGAGATTATTATCAAAGAAAATGAGGCCACCTGTGGTTGGGTGGGGCTGTGGTAATTAGTGAGGCTACTATAAAGAGCAGCCTGTGGGTTTGGCCATTGTGGAGGATTATCTGATCGTTGTGTTTCGTGCCTACTTTGCTGACTTTGATCTTTGTGTGCTGATTTTCCCCCCCTTTGAAACTAAACCAGAGCAAAGTGTGTTTCACTTTGTGAAAGAAGAAGGACTGTGAATTGCCTCACAGCTGCAAGCTAAGTATCACAGAACTGATAAGGGACTTGTACAGATTACCAGTTTGTTTGGAGACGAATGCTCTTTGCTATACCAAAAGAGGGCTTAGTTTAAGTGAATTTTCATTATAAAGAACATTGTTTTGAATTTTCAAACGTGTGTGTGTCTGAAATTTGTATCTGTGAATTTTTGGGACGATTCTACCAGAGAGCCCGACAGAACACCTTCATTGTGGCTTTTTGAAAATGTATAAATCTCACAACTCTGGCTTCCCTGCAGACAGCACAATTCTCCAATTCCCTGTTAGTTCAAAGTTAGAGCAAGTTTGCTCTCCTCCTCTGGTGCCAAAGAAACTCTGTGGTGCCAGGAGAAATATGCCCTTGACATTTTACCTCAGATGGCAGAAGTGAGATCAGGGCTTTTGTTTTTAAAAGAACACTGAGTATGCCCTGGACATGTAATGCAATTTTCAGATAGGCATGCTGAGAGAGCAAACTGAGCCCTGGTACCATAAACAATAATTTGTAGCCATATAACTAATTCGTGTTCAGCTTGCCTCTCCAGTTAGCAAAAGTTCTAATTATGAAGAATGACAACTTGTCCTTGGATGAACTGAATGAAGCAGTGCTTGATCCCTGTAACCTCTACTAAATAATATCCCTAGTGCAATAACTAACTATGAGAGAAATCGGCTATAGCAACCAGGTGAATTATAGCACATCAATTTTATATTCCACAATTTTATGTAGTGCAACATTTAAGCAGCAGTGAAAAAGGTTGGGTAATATATATCCAGCAAAGACTAGACCAAGAAACAAAAATATGGGCAGTCATTATTTTTAAAGGGAGTTTTCTAATCTATAATTTATAAAACTTTTACATATGAAAGTTAAGAGGAAATAACCCGTGAATTTGTGTTATGAAAATAACAGTTTTGTGTGGCACTTTTAAGGTTATGAAATGTATTAGAGAATAAGCCAGCCAACTTCAACGACAGGTAATCCTAGACTAACCATTTGTTAAGCCACTGTTCAAAGGCACTGAAAAATGTGCAGCTGAGATGGGAGCTAGAAGGCAGCCTGTCAACTCCAGAATACTTTAAAAAAAATAATAATTTTATTACAAGCAAAGAAAGGTAAGATTTCTCACACTGAACATATAGGGGAAAAACGAGAGACAGAGAGAGTCTTTGAGTTACAACCAGAATTTCAGCTGCTAAGCAAGGCAGTTGTTAAATGAGTCACACATCCAATTTTATGACCTTTTTTTCATGGTCATTAAGCAAATCACTACAGTTTAGTGACTCATGTGGTCATTAAGCAAATCTGTCTTCCCCCATTAACTATTTGCTAGAAGTCAGCTGGGAAAGTCATCAATGACATGGCTCCAGGATGCGGCAACTGTCATAAATAATGCTGGTTGCCAAGTGCTGGCATTTTGATCACTTGATTGTGGGAATGTTATGATGGTTATAAGTGTGAGGAATGGTCGTAAGTCACTTTTTTGAGTGCCAAGGTAACTTTTGAATGGTTTTAAGTCAAAGACTACCTAAAATAACTCAGTCTTGCCTGAGGTAATTCCACCTTATCTGGCCACCTCAAAAAAAAATATCTCAAATCTTCATTGTTTCTATTGGCTGTCAGGGATCAGGTGATTACTAACTGGGCACAGGAGGCTGCCCATTTGCTATTTAAAGACACTACAACCCCAATTTCTGGAGTGATGAATGACTGATAGATGAATGTTTTTAATTTGGGGGGGTTTATGTATTGTATACTGTTTTTATTGTTATATGCTGTCCAGAGTCCATTTTGGAGATTGGCGGCTTACAAATCAAATAAATTGAATTGAATTGAATTTCTTGAACCAACCCAGGAGTGAAGTCCAAAATTCAGCTACCCAGCTCCCTTGTCCAATGATGGACCCAAATGAAGTTTCTATATTGGGAGGGTGGGGGGAGCAGAAGTTAAGAACTGAAATGAGAGCAGGTAGTTTTGGGGAAGGAAAAACGTATTCACATCCATAAACTACAACCCCTCTCTAAAAAATTTCTGTCTTTGACATTTCTGCATCTTTTTGTATTTGCACAAGACATGGAAAGGAATCAAGTGATGTAAATCAGACATTAGAAATCCCATCTTCAGAGTCAGCTGGAGTCAGTCAGGCCTGGCTGACTCCAGATTCATGGCCTGCTGCTATCCTCCCTGTGGTCATTCTTGAACAAAGGAATTCCGAGACTTCGGCTAAAGTTCCATTCTATTAATTTGTCTAAATAGAACTCACAATTTCCCATTTCACTGCAGAGGCTAATTAATTCAGCAGTGTTGCATATCAACTGTCACTGCCATTATAAAAAGTCACGGTGATTATTTTGCTTAATACCGACCTCCAATCTAATTGTCATTCTGTGCAGACTTTGCGTGTCATTTCCCTGATTTAACTGCTTGTGATTCTAAGCCTGAACAAATAATATATGTATATCCAACTGAAAATTAATATGCGTTGGATGGAGCACTTATATTCAAAAAATTGAATAACACTTTTAATCCAAGATCAAAAAACAGAGTCATGTAACAACTGAAATAATTAAAACATTTACTTTCTTTACCATCACAACCCTCTTAAAACTTACCTGTAATTGTATATGGGTAGTAGTTCCATGCCTTCTCTGTGACGTAAAATATCTTGGGGACAACAGCTCTTGCCCAGCTTGGAAGTTTGCTGCAAGAGAAGCAAAAACTTGAATCACAAATGCAATCCACCCTGTTAATTTCCATAATGAATAATAATTATTAGATGACATAAAGTTGTAATAAGGCTGAAGACCGATCACAATAGACCTATATATGGCTTCATTGGTTGCCGATCAGTTTCCGATCACAATTTCCGGTCACAATTCAAAGTGTTGGTTATGACCTATAAAGCCCTTCATGGCACCGGGCCAGTTTATCTCAAGGACCGCCTTCTGCCGCACGAATCCCAGCGACCAGTTAGGTCCCACAGAGTGGGCCTTCCCCGGGTCCCGTCAACTAAACAATGTCGGTTGGCGGGGCCCAGGGGAAGAGCCTTCTCTGTGGCGGCCCCGACCCTCTGGAACCAACTCCCCCCAGAGATTAGAATAGCCCCCACCCTCCTTGCCTTTCGTAAGCTCCTCAAAAGCCACATCTGCCGTCAGGCATGGGGGAATTAAGATACTCTTTCCCCCTAGGCTTCTACAATTTATGCATGGTATGTTTGTATGTATGATCGGTTTTATAACAAGGGTTTTTAACTGTTGTAATATTGGATTTTTACATTCTGTTTTTTGTCACTGTTGTTAGCCGCGCCGAGTCTACGGAGAGGGGGGGCATACAAATCCAATAAATAAATAAAATAAATAAATAAATATCCCCCTGTAAGCAGTTTACAGAATCAGCACATGACCCCCAACAATCTCAGAAGAATGGAAGGCTGAGTCAACCTTGAGCTGGAGAGAATTGAATTGCTGACAGTGGGCAGCAACTTATCATGCAATACTGTATTGTCACACCAGGAGCCGTATTGCATTGCATGGTTCTTGGTGGTGGTGCAGATATATATTTTATGCCCACAGTTGTTTGAAAGAGGATGGGTGGCAAATGAATTAAACAAACAAATTTCGTACTAAACATTACAAAATGGAAGCCTCAAATTTCCCGTGTTTCTCATTCACACATTTAGAATTTGGACAAGACCGCCACAAGCAGATGTGTCTTCCCAACGGGATGTGTTGCAGTTATAAACTGAGGCATGGTTGTCCATATGTAGCAGCCATTTTCTTTTCCACAGCAGCAACTGCTCAAAATGTATCTTTGAAGCTTAGTTTTAAGCAGCCATAAAACGGGATTATTTTTCCTAGCGTTACCAGTTAGTAAATATAGTTTGAAATGCAGTTTTATAGTTTTCCTGGCAGCAAGGCAGAAGTGATTTGGCCACTGCGTTCTCTTAGCCTTTTTTTCCTAGCCTACACCTGGGGTTTCCCATGACTTATTTATTTATTTTATTTATTTATGAAATGTATTGGCCTCCCACCTTATCACAGGCTAACTCTGGCTGGCTTACAATCATATACAGTATATATGTTTGCCCGAAGCTAACTGACAGAGCCAGGTCTTTAGGCCCTTACGAGCAGATAGGAGGGATGGGGCCAACCTCGCATCGGGAGGGGGGCAAGATGTTCCAGAGAGCAGGTGATCCCCTCCTCTACTTCAGTGTTTCCCAACCTTGGCCACTTGAAGATATTTGGACTTCAACTCCCAGAATTCCCCAGCCAGCAAATGCTGGCTGGGGAATTCTGGGAGTTGAAGTCCAGATATCTTCAAGTGGCCAAGGTTGGGAAACACTGCTCTACTTAATTCTTTTTCTAATAAGCCAGTTACTTACTATAACAAATATATACTTCAGGCATCAATAATAGCACTTTAGACTTATATTCTGCTTCATAGTGCTTTACAGCCCTCTCTAAGTGGTTTACAGAATCAGCATGTTACCCCCAACAACCTGGGTACTCATTTTATCGAACTGGGAAAGATGGAAGGCTGAGTCAACCTTGAGCCTGCTGAGATTTGAACCGCCAAACTGCAGCTAGCAGTCAGCTGAAGTAGCCTGCAATACTGCACCACCTTGGCTCATATAATGTATTACAAATGAGTAAAGTACCAAAATAAATAACCTATTAAAATGAAAATGTTCTGAATTATTTTTCATATATGAATTGTGCATTTAAGAAACTCAACCCTTTGTCTTCATCTAAATAATCATACGAGTGTTCCTTTTAAAATATGAATGGGTTTTCAATTTTCCATACCATATAAAGGCATGCCAGCCCAGCATTAAATCGTGGCCTTCTAGATTAAGCAATCTTTGGTTTTCCAAAGTTACCCATTCTTTTATCCATGTTAGGGCAGTAGCTTGGTAATATAATTTCCAATTTGGGAGGCCTAGGCCTCCTCTTTCTTTACGGTCTTCTAATGAATTTTGTTTTATTCTTGGTTTCTTGCCTTGCCATATTAATTGTTTTGTTATACTATTTAACTCTGCAAAAAAATTTGGTCCGGGATTAATAGGGATAACTTGAAAACGGAATAAAATTTTTGGAAGGATATTCATTTTAATTGTAGAAATTCTTCCAATTAGTGATAATTGCAAGTTATTCCAAATTTCCAAATCATAGAAACATAGAAGACTGACAGCAGAAAAAGACCTCATGGTCCATCTAGTCTGCCCTTATACTATTTCCTGTATTTTATCTTACAATGGATATACAGTAATACCTCATGATACGAACTTAATTGGTGCAAGGAGGAGGTTCGTAAGACGAAAGGTTCGTAAGACGAAACATTGTTTCCCATAGGAAACAATGTAAAGTCAATTAATCCGTGCAACCAAAAAAAACCCCGCAAAAAAAACGGCTTTCGGCGACTGCTGGGAAGCCGCGCGGCTGTTTTAAAAGGTGACAGCCGGCCTGGGTGGCTTCCCAGGTTCCCGGGTTCGGGGGGTGCTGGCAAGCCCCCCAGGCCGGCTGCGACCTTTTAAAACACCTGCGCCGCTTCTCAGCTGTCTCCTGAAGCCGAACGCTAAAGCCGAACTTCCGCGTTCGGCTTCGGGAGACAGCTGGGAAGCGGCGCGGCTGTTTTAAAAGGTCGCAGCCGGCCTGGGGGGCTTCCCAGCAACCTCTCGAACCGAACCTGGGGTTCAGCAAAATTTTGCCTCTTCTTACGAACTTTGTTCGAGTTACGAACCGGCGTTCGGGAGGCTTCTGGGAAGCCCCGCCGCCCGGCTGTCACCTTTTAAAACAGCCGCGCGGCTTCCCAGCAGTCTCCGAACGCCGGTTCGTAACTCGAAAAAAGTTCGTAAGAAGAGGCAAAATTTTTCTGAACCCCGGGTTCGTATCACGAGTTGTTCGTAAGATGAGGGGTTCGTATCTTGAGGTACCACTGTATGTTTATCCCAGGCATGTTTAAATTCAGTTACTGTGGATTTACCAACCACGTCTGCTGGAAGCTTGTTCCAAGGATCTACTACTCCTTCAGTAAAATAATATTTTCTCATGTTGCCTTTGATCTTTCCCCCAACTAACTTCAGATTGTGTCCCCTTGTTCTTGTGTTCACTTTCCTATTAAAAACACTTCCCTCCTGAACCCTATTTAACCCTTTAACATATTTAAATGTTTCGATCATGTCCCCCCTTTTCCTTCTGTCTTCCAGACTATACAGACTGAGTTCATTAAGTCTTTCCTGATACGTTTTATACTTAAGACCTTCCACCATTCTTGTAGCCCGTCTTTGGACCCGTTCAATTTTGTCAATATCTTTTTGTAAGTGAGGTCTCCAGAACTGAACACAGTATTCCAAATGTGGTCTCACCAGCGCTCTATATAAGGGGATCACAATCTCCCTCTTCCTGCTTGTTATACCTCTAGCTATGCAGCCAAGCATCCTACTTGCCTTTCCTACCGCCCGACCACACTGCTCACCTATTTTGAGACTGTCAGAAATCACTACCTCTAAATCCTTCTCTTCTGAAGTTTTTGCTAACACAGAACTGCCAATGCAATACTCAGATTGAGGATTCCTTTTCCCCAAGTGCATTATTTTACATTTGGAAACATTAAACTGCAGTTTCCATTGCTTTGACCATTTATCTAGTAAAGCTAAATCATTTACCATATTACAGACCCCTCCAGGAATATCAACCCTATTGCACACTTTAGAGTCATCGGCAAATAGGCAAACCTTCCCTACCAGACCTTCCCCTATGTCACTCACAAACATATTAAAAAGAATAGGACCCAGAACAGACCCTTGTGGCACACCGCTTGTAACCTGTCTCTGCTCAGAATACTCACCATTAACAATAACTCTCTGATGTCTATGCTTCAGCCAGCTTGAAATCCACTGAACTATCCAGGGATTAAGTCCAATCTTCACTAATTTATCTATCAGCTCTTTATGTGGAACCGTATCAAAGGCTTTGCTGAAGTCCAGATAGGCAATATCCACGGCACCTTTTTAATCTGTCCTAGCAGTTTTAAGTAGTTGTCATTTTTTAAAGATATGGCTTTGGAGGTCATCCATATACCTAAGTATTTTACCTTTTTTGTGACTTTCATATTTGTTAAATTTTCTAAATATTTTCTCTGCGTCTCTGTCATATTTTTTGTTAGTATCTGTGTCTTTTCTTTATTTATTTTCAAACCTGCGACGTTCCCATATTCTTCTATTAAGTTTATTATAGAAGATGCTACAACACACAAGTGTTCCTACATTGCATAATGTTTAGGTGCTGTATAAACCCTGAATAATCACCAACAACAAAACTACAGCCTAGTAGCATTTTCCTGACCAACGATCCCAAATGTTAGCTTTGTATTGCACCCTAATAACTTTAAAGGTTTACTTTCTCTCCCAATTCTAAAGTTGTTTTCTTATTATCGAGTGGTGGCTGAATGAGTGATAATGCTCCTAACATGGGGAAAAAATGCAGTCTTCTTGCAGGCTGACGTCAGTATAAATCCTTCTCATATGCTGGTAAGGATCCAGCAGAGAACAGGGGAGATGATAAAGAGATAGGGGGCAAACCTTACAGGAATTGGATTGTGGTTAGCTTAAAGAGAAGCTGAGTAAGATGAATAAGGTTCAGTTCAAATATGCCCAAATCCCAGGATAGGGAATTTTGCCAGACAATGTGAAAAATTGAGGTAGTCAATGAGATGGGACAGGCTTACTAACTGGATGTACAGAAAACGTGGGGACAGGGCTACTGTGCATTGTGGACATTTCTTCATGCATTCATTGAGCTAAGAAAAACTAGCAATGTGTTTTCCAAACATAAAAAGCATTTTGGTTGGGTGGAAACACAGTCATGTTTGCCTTTATTGTCAGATGCTGTTATGTGAGTATAATCTTGAGAGGCATCAAGAAGCGCCATTTAGTGTAAAATGCAACAGTGAAGACGATATTATCCCCTCTGCACTGCTGATGTCCAGATTTTTAAAATGTGGTTTTATTTCATTTATTCGTTTAAAATGGTTTACGTGATTTTTCAGAATCATGACCAACACATGGAGATCTGGAAAAGCAAGGATATCAGTCTTAATACCGAGTGCAGAATAATAAATGCTATTTTCCCCCTGTAACTACATATTTGTGAAAACCGGATAATAAAAGCGCAGATGGAAATTAAATTCCTTCAAATTATGGTTACAGAGATTGCTACAGTGCAGAGCTGAAACACAAAGGAGGAGAGAGAGAGAGAGAGAGAGAATGAGGAGGAGGGGGAAGGGAGAAGAAGGAGAGAATAGCACCAAGAAATAAATACCATTGGAAACTATGTTTAACAAGGTCAGGATCTTATATTTTGGTCATGTAATTTATTCAAGTTCCTTCCATTAACTATGCTAAGAAGGGAGGTGATAAAAAATGAAACTGGCTAAAACCACACTGGATAGAGACCATCAACGACATTCTGGTTTAAATTTAGAGAAATTAAATCCAGTTGTAAACTAACAAAAGCAACGAAGAAAACTAATAAAGTCATAAATAACTGAAGAAGAAAAAAATGAGAGGGCAAGAATGTGCCTCCCACACAATTAATTCTAGGTAACTTGCAATTCTAAAAGAATAGCATGATCAAAACCAGTCCATCATGCTGTATGTATTGGCAGGGCCAAAACCTTCCCAGTAAAATGCTGACTGCCTTATATGGTGCTCAGCCCTCTGAAAGGCCTGTAGAAAAGCATGGGGTTTGCTGCTTTTTAAAATCAGGACTGGTTAAGGGGCCTTCCAGACCTACCAGTCTTCAGTGAGACACCAATTGCCAAATCATCCTCCAGGCTTCCTTACTTCCTCGGGAGGACTTGATAGCATGCCTTCTTGGGCTAACCCAGTGCTTCACAAATAGTGGGATGGATCCCCCTGGGGGGGGGGAGCGATGCCTGGGGGGCGCATGACCTGGGGAAAGTGCATTTTTTTTCAGCAGGGAGTAGGGGTTTTTTGCACTGAACTGGAGATATGAAGTGCAGATAACAAAGCCTTAAGAGACCCCATGGCAAAATATTTAACAGGGCCTCTGGGTGGCAAGGGAAAGTGTTTTTGCCCTCTCCAGACATTGAATTATGGGTGTGGACACTCACACATTTCAGCACCTGAAGAAAAAAAGGTTCGCCATCACTGCTATAGTGTCTATAGCAAGGGTGTCAAACTCACGTCCTCACAGCAGCATCACATGACATAGCGAGACTTTTTTCCCCTTCGCTAAACTGGCCGTGGGTGTGACTAGTACGTGACGCATTCGGTCCTTGGGCTGAGAGTTTGACAGCCCTGCTCTATAGCAAGATTCTTTTTGGCTCATGATTCTCAGCCTGTGGTTAGTGGGTAGAGGAACCTGCTATGCTGTAAATGGCTCGGTGTAAGCCAGCTAGTTCTATGGGGCTATAATGAAAATTGGAAAACTTTAAAATTGTGTCTCTTTCTATCTTCAAAAAGGAAAATATTTGGGGATTTGTGCAAACTTGGAGGGCAAACAGAAATCTAGGCATGATTGCTTTTACTGAGTTTGTGCAAATTACAGTATCTGGAAAATACATAGGATTTCTAATCTCATTCAGTCTGAATGCTAATTCCCTTCTCCTCACTACCTTTCACCACCTCTATCAGAAGCACTACAATATCTCACCTACAAAAATTAGAGCACCACCAGATGGCAGTAAAGTTCATTTTTTATCTCTTTGCTGCCCTCTTGTGGCTGTTTGGGGTTTGCAATTCAGATATGGTGGTACAGTACTGTATGGTAGTCTCTACAGTGGAACCCCGACATAAGAGCTGCTCTACTTAAGAGCAACTCGAGATAAGAGCTGGGAGGGGAGAGATATTTTTGTTCTACTTACAAGCCCAAATTCGAGATACAAGTGCCAAGGAGCTGTCTCCTGAAGCCAAACGCTAACTTCCGCGTTCGGCTTCAGGAGACAGCTGCGAAGCGGCGCGCGTGTTTTAAAAGGTTGCAGCCGGCCTGGGGGGCTCGGGGGGGTGCTTGCAGCTTTCTTTCTTGCTCTTTTTCTTTCTCTCTTTTACCTTCCCTTCCTCTATTTCTTCTTTTCTTTCTCCTTCCCACCTTCTTCCCTCCCTCCTTCCCTTCACTCATTCCTCTCTTACTCTCCCCTTTCATAAGTTTCCTTGCTTCCTTCCTCTGTTCCTGTCCCTTCCCCCTTTCTTTCTTTCCTTCTTTCTTTCTTGCTCTTTTTCTTTCTCTCTTTTACCTTCCCTTCCTCTATTTCTTCTTTTCTTTCTCCTTCCCACCTTCTTCCCTCCCTCCCTCCCTTCACTCATTCCTCTCTTACTCTCCCCTTTCATAAGTTTCCTTGCTTCCTTCCTCTGTTCCTGTCCCTTCCCTCTTTCCTTCCTTCCTTCCCACCCTCCGTCCATTCATTCACCCATTCCTCTCTTGATCGCTTAAAGCCGGTCCCTGGTGCAAAAAGGGTTGGGGACCTCTGTCCTACAGGATTGGGTGGCAGAGAAGTTGAACATATGTAAATTTAAAAGTTTAAGAAAGTTTACAAGTTAAGTGAAAGAAACTTCATTATTCATTTATATGTACATGTACATTTCTTCATTAAAAACATGTCTTTCTGTATAATTTAGACTAACTTTGTGAGTTTTTTGAGGGCTGGAACCAATTAAAATTATTTACATTAATTCCTATGGGGAAAAGTCGTTCGAGATAAGAGCTGCTCGACTTAAGAGCCCAGGTCCGGAACGAATTAAACTCGTATCTCGAGGTACCACTGTATTCATGGAGATTCTCCATGTACTCTTCATTTGTGGGGAGAGCCTCCATGGACAGAGAGGCTTCCCACTATACAAACATACATTGAAAAGTGAGAAGGGGAAGGAGGGGTTAGTAGCCTTTTCCGAGTTTCCCCTTCATGACTCCTCTCCACTTTTCACAGCACCTGCCTTTATTGCTACATATTTGGCAAATGTACACAGCCTTCCCTCTTGAAAGGCATTTCCCACAAGTGCTTTGCTTAAATAAACTAAGATTACAATTGAAATATTTCTGTGCGGGGCAAATGTTTGCTTTTGCCTCTTCATTACTGTAAATTTAACAGAATATGATTGGGCATTTGTAATTATTTGATAAGCCTTTCAAAACACCCATTGCATTGATCACTTTACTGATTTTTGAACTCATGATCTTAAATATATTTATTTATTTATTTATTTATTTTATTGGATTTGTATGCCGCCCCTCTCCGTAGACTCGGGGTGGCTAACAACAGTAATAAAAGACAGCATGTAAATCCAATACTAAAACAACTAAAAAACCCTTATTGTAAAACCAAACATACATACAAACAAACATACCATGCATAAATTGTAAAGGCCTAGGGGGAAAGAATATCTCAGTTCCCCCATGCCTGATGGCAGAGGTGGGTTTTAAGGAGCTTACGAAAGGTGATGAGGGTGGGGGCAATTCTAATATCTGGGGGGAGTTGGTTCCAGAGGGCTGGGGCCACCACAGAGAAGGCTCTTCCCCTGGGCCTCGCCAAATGACATTGTTTAGTTGATGGGACCCGGAGAAGGCCCACTCTGTGGGACCTAACTGTAAATATAACATGGTGATACTAGTGGAATAGAGAGCAGATCAATCTCCCTTAACATCACTGTTAAATCTTTTTGGTATGTTTGCCAAGTTTGAATCCAATATTCTAACCACACTGGCTTTTACAGATTTTTTTTTCTCAAGTCAAAACATACACTAGAGCTAGGTTCATATGTCTTGATACACTATAATTATCCACCCCTCTCTCTTTACACACACAGGCAATGCTTTTTGTATTTACTTGTCTTAACAGGAACTCTTCCGCATGTCAAGGAAATAACAGCCCATGGACTATGACAGAGAGATTTCCAGAGATTTTAGACTGCAGCTTCCATAACCCTTTTACCACTGAACATGCTAGCTAGTCATAACTAACATTCAAATTCTCCAGAAGGCTGGTCTTGCTATACATTTAGACAGCCTACGGGAAACTTCATTTGATGTTTCTATTGCTGTGAATGTACTGATCAAAAACAGTGTTTATCTCACGTCACTTCCTGATAGCTTAATTTATACAGTTTTATGCATAGCAGTACAGAATTGTGTGTTACTGATTTCTTAAGTCCTCCAGACCTTTTTTTTTACTTCCTCATCAAACCTCTATAAACCTATTATTCTCTAACACAGTGTTTTTCAACCAGTGTGCTGCGGCACATTAGTGTGCCGTGAGACATGGTCAGGTGTGCCGTGGGGAAATTAAACATGGGTCCCCAAACTACGGCCCACGTGCCGGATACAGCCCACGGAGGCCATTTATCCGACCCGCCACCAGCCGCCTCCATCCGAACATAAACATTCCCCTCACAATCCCTCCAGCTATCAGCAACAGGAAGAGTGGAAGCACAGGGAACGCTCACTGACCAATCCCCTTCTAGGATTCATCCTGACTACTAGTGATGAACCAATAGCAGGCCGCCTGTCATCCACACCCAGGAAGGTCCCCACTCGGGCTGCTGCGCACTTGTCATTGTGTGGCCGCGGCGAGTAGTTGAAGCTGCTACTCCTCCCCATGGTCCCGGTTTCTAATCCTGATCAGGACTGGAGGTAAATGTTGCCACCACTAGATGAAGCCTCAGCCTCAGCTGGTTATGTCTATCCTGATGGTGTACAACATGTACTATGTTAGAGTGTCATTTTGTGTCATTTTGCTTGGGGGTGCTCCCCAGGATTTTGTAAATGTAAAAAATGTGCTGCGGCTCAAAAAAGGATGAAAATCAATGCTCTAACGAGTATCTATTCCTAGTTCCAACCTTGCTTAGCTTCTAATCCCAGTAGTGCTGTCCACTACTTTTTCTCTCAACTGCACAAGGAGAAATGTCTAACAATACATAAGATAAATATTCACCACTATTGCAAAGATTCCTCAGTATCTATTTTAGCACAAAAGGGAAAATGATGGTTTCTGCCCCAATTAATCTTTTTGTACTTATTGGCTGGTATTTGTCTCTTGCACCATTAATTCTCGCATTTCTGATTCCAATTCTATCGAGTTGCAAATAGCAGGATGTCATTGAGATAGATTACTAATGCGCACTTTTCTTTTTTGTTTGTAGTTAGTGACCAAAGTGACAAACAGTTCCTTGAGAGAAAGGCAGGGTACACAGGGGAAAGAAAAAGAGAAAGTAGTTATGCAGATTGCATAAATAAAAGAGGGATGGGTGGGTGGAAGACTGATGGACACATAGACAAATATGGATCTAAAGTACACGGAGGGACACTGTACTTCATTAGTTACACTCTTGTATTTCTATATAGATTTCTATATATAAGTATATTAAGACTAATACAGAGACTTAATAGTTATAAGATTTAAATGGTTAACATAATGTTTAGATAAATATATTAAGTAAAATATGGAAGTTGTAGTGGAGGGAGATTGTGATCCCCTTATATAGAGCGCTGGTGAGACCACATTTGGAGTACTGTGTTCAGTTCTGGAGACCTCACCTACAAAAAGATATTGACAAAATTGAACGGGTCCAAAGACGGGCTGCAAGAATGGTGGAAGGTCTGAAGCATAAAACGTATCAGGAAAGACTTAATGAACTCAATCTGTATAGTCTGGAGGACAGAAGGAAAAGGGGGACATGATCGAAACATTTAAATATGTTAAAGGGTTAAATAAGGTTCATGAGGGAAGTGTTTTTAATAGGAAAGTGAACACAAGAACAAGGGGACACAATCTGAAGTTAGTTGGGGGAAAGATCAAAAGCAACGTGAGAAAATATTATTTCACTGAAAGAGTAGTAGATCCTTGGAACAAACTTCCAGCAGACGTGGTTGGTAAATCCACAGTAACTGAATTTAAACATGCCTGGGATAAACATATATCCATCCTAAGATAAAACACAGGAAATAGTATAAGGGCAGACTAGATGGACCATGAGGTCTTTTTCTGCCGTCAGTCTTCTATGTTTCTATGTTTCTATCTTCAGCTAGAGTGGGGAGTGGATTTATGAATCTGGCAAGCTTGGAGTGACTGCAGCAGTGGTGGGTTGTAAATGATTGTGCTATTGGTTGGTGTGCACGCTTGCATGCACACATTTCTGCGCATGCGCAGAAGCATCCAAAGTGGGTAGGCGGAGCCTCCTGCCACCAGCGCTACTGGTTCTAGGAACTGGTCCGAACTGGGAGCAACCTACCGCTGGGTTGCAGAGAAGAAAGAGACTGAAACTTGACCCACACACCCTCAAAAACAAATAACCTTGAAGATTTACCTGTCGGTTCCCAAGAGATGCAGACAGTCTGGAGAGCTAAATAGGCAAGTAATAGTAAAGAGGTCATTCTGATCAGCTCACAGTCTTGTTCTCACTCCTTGCACTTGACCGAATAGACATAGCAATAGTAAGAGTCTGCCTAGAATACCTCAAATAAGGGAGATCAAGTCTTCAATCCAAGGCCAATATATGGCATGAGGTCTTTGGGGATGCTGAGATCAAGTCTATTTGGGGTTCAGTTGCTTCACAATGCAGCTCAAGTGAATAAAATCTGAGATATAGAAGTGATTACATTTTAACTAATCTAGAATCGTTTTGATGGATCAACTGAGAAAGTCTGATCAATGTTACTCCTCTTGCTAAGAAAACCAACCGTTGCAAATTCCTGACTTTAGCTTGAAGTTTCTGATCTAGACTTTTGGTTCAGTAATAGAAGAAACTTAGCAACCAAAGCACCTGAGGGCAGGACCAGAAGCAATGGGTGGAAACTAATCAAGGAGAAAAGCAATCTAGAACTAAGAAGGAATTTCCTGACAGTTAAAACAATTCAACAGTGGAATAACTTGCCTCCAGAAGTTATGAATGCTCCAATACTGGATAGTTTTAAAGAAAAGATTGGATAACCATTTCTCTGAAGTGGTATAGGGTTTCCTGCCTAAGCAGGGGGATAGACATGAAGACCTCCGAGATCCCTTCCAACTCTTCACTCCTCCTCCTCCTCCCCCTCCCCCTCCTCCTCCATCATCTCTCCTCTCCCTTCCCCTCCTTCTTTATTCTACACTCTACAAAAGCTGGTTTACAATTTATAAATTAATAAAGCTTAATCAATTTAATCATGTAAAATATCTACATGCTTACTAACATTCAAAACTGACTTGATGGCCCAAATCAATCTAAAGTGAATGCAATGTGAATTGGGGCTATACTATATAATAACATGTGGGTTTGGGAAATTTCATTCACAATGGAATGAAAACTTATTTAAAACTTTCTTTTTCTGGATACGCTAAACAGACTTACAGGTTCTCGTCTGTGGAAGTGATAGGTTGTGCCAGTTGAATACAAAGGAATTCACACCCTCAGTATTTTAACTGATTTGAATGGAACAATGCATTTTAGCATACAGTATTGCTTTCAATACCCAATTTCAACCGTATATTAAGTAATGAAGTATAATTAGCACCTTACTTGGCATTTGAAAAGGGTGATAGAGAACAGAGGGCGGTTAATGTCTTCTTTAATATAGAAAATATCTTAAAATTAAATTAATAATCTGCTGCTGTGTATAACTGCAGGCCAATATTTCAGTTTGCTTTACAAGGTATTGGATGGGAAGGGAGATTCAAGATGGAGAGTCTATTTAATCTTTTTAAGTCTGGCATGTCTTCCTCACATTTTTGCTTCTTGGCCTGCCAGCTACCTGGGACTTGACTGAGGGGGCCATGATCACCTGAACAATGTAGTTTGTCTGGGGCTGCCTTTGAAAACTTTTCAGAACCTGTAACTACTGCACTATGGGGTAGCCCATCTACTGTATCTGAGAATTGATACAATCATGTTTTGTGGATGCTGCATTGGCTTCCAATGGATTTGAGGATGCTGATCTATAAAATGCTATACGGCCTGGCTCCTAAATATCACCAAGGCTTTTTCAAGCTGAAGATGGTAGTCTATATGCAGAGTATTGGAAAGGAAGTTTCAGGTTTTTCTCCTCTATAAAGTTAGGGGTAGCAGAGGCAGATTTTCTTGCCTATCATTAGAAGCACAGACTGACCCCACCTAATGTCTTCCAGAAAAATCAGTAAAAACTGCATTTTTTCATAAGGTGTTTTGTGGGGTGGTAGTGTCATCTACATGAACAGGGCAATCATAAGAGATAGACATTCTTTCCTGGAAGACTAATGGGTCTTTAAGAAATATTAAGTAATGAACTATAATTAGCACCTTACCTGGCATTTGAAAAGGGTGATAGAGAACAGTTAATGTCTTCTTTAATATAGAAAATATCTTAATATTAAATTAATAATTTAATTTGTGGGGTGGTAATGTCATCTACATGAACAGGGCAACCATAAGAGATAGACATTCTTTCCTGGAAGGTTAATGGGTCTTTAAGAAAATATTTTTACCTTGTTATAAGGTTTTATCAGCAACTGTGCTGTTTTACTGTGACTATAAACTACGAGCCACCTGGATTTGTTTTGCAATCTGGTGGGATTGCCATGAGTCATTTGATTTGGTACTGCCAAACTAGGGATAAATAAATATTCCAAAAATCAGGTCTGCCTGCCTGCAAGCATGATTTATTTATTTTTAATCGGAGAGAACTGGATATGTTACTCAAAAAAACAAAAGGGGGAAAAATCAATATGCAGAGTATTCCTGAACAGGTAGTCCTTGTTTAGTGAACACAACTGGGATTGATAACATGATCATTATGCAAAGCAATTGTTAAGTGAAATATCACAACGTAACAATCTTACTAGCTTTCCTTTCCTTTTCAGACCTGCAAAATCGTTAACAGGAGGATGGGCCGCCCAGGTTTCTTTTTCATCACCACCATAAGTGTGAATGGTCACTAAACGAGGTAGTTGCAAAATGGGGACTGCCTGTATCTTAGTTAGAGCAAGCCTTCTCCAGAAGTATTCCTCAAGTCCCACATTACAAAAGCAAGGGAAGGGGAAGAAGCAGAAATATCTAACAAGGAGAAGGGGTGGGAGAAGAAGAAAGGATCAGGTATTTCAGGTCTTCTATACCAGTGTTTCCCAACCTTGGCAACTTGAAGATATTTGGACTTCAACTCCCAGAATTCCCCAGCCAGCAAATGCTGGCTGGGGAATTCTGGGAGTTAAAGTCCAGATATCTCCAAGTTGCCAAGGTTGGGAAACACTGTTCTATACCATGTACCATGTGGTATGCCGTCCTGCAAAGAGTCTCGGTGGCCAGTGGTTAGAGTGCAGTACTGCAAGCTACTTCTGCTGATCACCGGCTGCCAGCAGTTTGGCAGATGGAATCCCACCAGGCTCAAGGTTGACTCAGCCTTCCATCCTTCCAAGGTCGGTAAAATGAGGAGCCAGATTGTTGGGGGCAATAGGCTGACTCTCTGTAAACCGCTTAGAGAGGGCGGTAAAGCACTGTGAAATGGTATGTAAGTCTAAATGCTATTGCTATTGTACGATGAACAATTTCTTAGTGATGGATATTAATTCCCACCTCTCATATGGAAAAATCCCCACATTTTTCCCCTGTGTGTTTTCATCACTGTAAGCAAATTCAAATCATCCATTATGATGACAGGGGATACCACAAGCTCTCAAGCTGTTGTTGTTGTTGTTGTTGTTGTTATTATTATTATTATTATTATTATTATTAATTGGATTTGTATGCCGCCCCTCTCCACAAACTGGGGGCAGATAACAACAATGATTAAAAAAACCAAAAAAACCCATGTAACAATCCAATTTAATAAAACAACTAAAAACCCTTATTATAAAAAACCAAACATACACACAAACATACCATGCATAACTTGTAATGGCCTAGGGGAAGGAATATCCTAACTCCCCCATGCCTGGCGACAAAGGTGGGTCTTGAGTAATTTGCCAAAGACAAGGAGGGTGGGGGCCATTCTAATCTCTGGGGGGAGTTGATTCCAGAGGGCCGGGCCGCCACAGAGAAGGCTCTTCCCCTGGGGCCCGCCAAACGACATTGTTTGGTCGATGGGACCCGGAGAAGGACAACTCTGTGGGACCTTATCGGCTGCTGGGATTCGTGCGGTAGAAGGCGGTTCCGGATGTATTCTGGCCCAATGCCATGTAGGGCTTTAAAGGTCATTACCAACACTTTGAATTGTGACCGGAAACCGATCGGCAGCCAGTGCAGGCCGCGGAGTGTTGCAGAAACGTGGACGAATCTAGGAAGCCCCATGATGTCTCTCACGGCTGCGTTCTGCACGATCTGAAGTTTCGGAACACTTTTCAGAGGGCCCCATGTAGAGAGCGTTGCAGTAATCGAACCTCGAGGTGATGAGGGCATGAGTGACTGTGAGCAATGACTCCCTGTCCAGATAGGGCCGCAACTGGTGCACCAGGCGAACCTGGGCAAACCTGTTGTGGTAAACAGCTGCCATGCTGCTTTGTCATGTTGGCTTTGAGTTATAAGTCATTCGTTATAGAAAGTGCAACACCACTCCTACCAATATATTAAGCAGGATCAGTGCCTAGACTAAACAGCAACCGATTATAGTGAAACATCGATTTAGCAGGCCTAGGTTTCAATACACCTCGATGCTATGAAAAGACTGCATTGTTGTGCTACTTCAGCTTGTTATATTTTTTTTCACCCCTTTGGAATGTCAGCTTTATAAGGGTCACGAAGGCTACAGAGTAAAACCATTTATAATACTGTGAAACCCACCAGGCAGACATGACTAAGAATCAACTCCATAGGAAGCTAAGGTCACTTTTCCAGAGAGGGGCCATAATTACAGAATCTTGCAGGTCTGATTATGAGAAGCCCCTTTAATACCCATGTGAATTAGGGAGGTACAGTATCTGTCTGAGCCATTAAACAGATTGTCTACTAGCTTTGAATTTAAGTCATGAGTTTCTGCTTATTGGATGGTAACAGATCTGGCCCATCTGTCAAAATAATCTTCCTTATGTTCTACCAATACTATATTTGGTTACCTCGCTGCCGGTTCGCTTCCTCCCACGCTGTGTGACCGTGCCTCCTGGGTGCGCGTGTGCATGCACAATGGCAAAAAAATCCTCCCCCAAATGCAAAAACAAGATGGCGACCACATGAACAATGCCAGAAACTCAGCTTGTGCAGAAGGGGAAAAAACCCAGAAGAAACTGAAAAAAAATAAAAGAAACTGGAATATTTTTTTTTTAAGTGAAAATAAGATAGCAAACACATGCCCGGTGCTGGAAACTTGGCTTCTGCACATGTGCAGAAGAAAAAAAGCTGATTTTTTAAAAAATGTTTTAAAAATCCATTAAAAAAAAAAGAGATGGTGGCACCCACAGACTGGCACCGACTGAACTGGTTCTGTGATATCATTGTGATGTCACTGGCAGGTCGCTACCAGTTCTGGCAAACTGGTCTGAACTGGGAAGAACTTACCTCTGGTTGGGCAGTTTACAGTGGTGGATTCCATCTGGTTTGGACTGGTTCGCCCAAACTGGTAGTGATCTGCTGGTGACATCTCAATGATATCACAGAATCGGTTTGGTGGTCTGTGGGCACCACCATCTTTTGTCTGCGTAGAGGGAGTCTACGGAGAGGGGCGGCATACAAATCTAATAAATTATTACTACTACTACTACTACTACTACTATTACTATTATTACTATTATTACTATTATTTTTTAAAAAAATTAAATGGGATTTTTTACAATTCTGAGCATGCACAGAAGCCGAGTTTCCAACATTATGCATGTGGTCATCATCTTGTTTTTGGCTTTCTTGGGAGGGGGTTATTTTTTGCCACTGCACATGCGCATGTGTATGAGGTGTACTCACGTGGCACAGTAGGAAGCGAACCGGCATTGAGGTAAGTTGGAATCCACCCCTGGTAGTTTAGCATCAATGTACGGTGACAATGGACAGTAGGCACAGCACTGTCTCCACACTTGAAGGTGACAGTAGCCGAATGACGGCATACATGGCTGACTAAAGAATGGAGGCAGAGCATGCCCACTGCAGAACCACTGCATTAGACTAAATTGGCTCACCTTTGTGTCATGAAAAAGAATGTAAAGCAATTTGGGGGGTGGGGGGAGGAATTGATACAACTGGCCAACTGAGAAAAACTGATACAAAGCACCCCAAATAGAAAGCTCTACTGACTTCTTATGTCCAATTCAGTTCAGAATTCTAAACCTACCTACAGTATAAGTTAACCCTGTCTGTGAACGATTTAAACTAGCTGATGTAGTCCCCATCCATAAAAAAGGTAAAAAGACTGACCCAGGTAACTACAGACCAATCAGTCTGACTTCTATACCTGGAAAAATACTGGAGAAAATAATCAAAAACAACTTTGCCACTACCTAGAAACAAACAAGATAATATCCAACAAGGGCCAGGGGGGACATGATAGCAGTCTACAGATACTTGAGGGGTTGCCACAGAGAGGAGAGGGTCACACTGTTTTCCAGGGCACCAGAGAGCCGGGGACAATGTTGGAAGCTGACCAAGGAGAAATTCAACCTAGAAATAAGGAAGAACTTCCTGACGGTCAGAGCGATCAACCAGTGGAACGGCCTGCCAGCAGAGGTTGTGAACTCCCCAACTTTGGACATTATCAAGAGGAGATTGGACTGTCATTTGGCTGGGGTGTTGTAGGATTTCCTGTTTAAGCAGCGGGTTGGACTTGATGAACTGCAAGGTCCCTTTCAACTCAACTCAGCTCAGCTCAGCTCAGCTCAACTCAACACAAACAAACAAACAAACAAACAAACAAACAAACAAACAAACAAACAAACAGGCAAACCTTATAACTGGTAACTTCTGGGCCTCTCCTTCACCAGCCTTCTGTCATCAGCCCAGAAAATTCCAAAACCCATTGTTGATCTAAAACAATTATAAAGTTGCTGGGGCTATCTGAGGTGTGGACTTCAGACTGAGCAGAATGCCTCAAACATCATTCTGAACAATGTGATCCTGTGCTAGCATTTTTATTGACCACTTTCCCCATTCCTTCAAGATGTGGAAAGTGGGGTCAATCTACGAATAACAAGTCCAATTGCAATAATTCAATCCCACTAACTTTTGGCCTAATTTGCTTAGTAAAGCAAATTGTGCACTAAATTCTTCTATAATAAGTTCCTTGATTGGATTATCTAAGCAAAGGCGCCAGCTAAAGAACAAGCCAGCCTCATATACTTAATGGATCAGCTTTTGACCAAAGCATTGCATAACATCCAGCAGAAAAATACAGCAGTTGTCAATGAAAAACTCCCTGTGCTGCCTTCTCTGAGCTGAAGATAGCATTTAATTCCTAGACAGAGATGTTTTGCAAGAGATTGATAACCAGAACTACAGATCACTATTTACCCTGACCAATTATGGTGTTGCATGAGAATTCCTGCTTGCTTTGATGATGAAATCCTTCTCTACCATTCCCCACTTAAAAGAGATAAATCATTGCCCTTCTTATTTCACTATTACAGGTACATCCTCGATTTACCACCACAATTGAGCCAAAATTTATGTTAACTGAAATATTTGTTAAATGAATTTTGCCTCACTAACATCACTGCAGTTGTTAAATTAGTAACACGATTGTTAAGTGGTATCTGGTTTCTCCCTTAACTTTGCTTATCAGAAGTTTGCAAAATGTGATCATATGACTCCAGGACTCTGCAACAATGATAAATATAAGTCAGTTACCAAGCAACTAAATTTTGATCATGGGACCATGGGAATGCCACAACAGCTGTGTGAAAAACGGTAATACTGTAAATCACTTATTTCAGTGCTGTTGTAACTTCGAACGATCACTAAATGAATGTATGTAAATCAAGGACTACCTGCATATCAATCCCATAGTAGAGGCTTTCTCAAGATCTATATTCCCCTCCATCAGCCCATTTCCATCTTCCATTCTGCAGATGGTATCATCATTCTTTCCATGACTCAGTTTACCCTTCAGCAGAGATTAGAATAACAGAATAACAAATTTGGAAGGCACTCTGCTCAAGAAAGAGACCTTAATCCCAGAATCTCCAGCCATTAGCAATACTCTGCCATAATAATTAAAAAAAACAACAACACTTCTGCAGTGTTATTCTGAAATGGAGTCATTTTACTCTAAAATGGAGGTGGTCATATTCAATAAGCAACGTTCCAACTGCCATTGTAATTGGGGGGGTGTGTGTAATGGTGTCCACACTAAACAGATTAAGGTTTTCAAATACTTAGCAATCAATTTTCAATTTCTTAGTACTTGGGAGAGATGGAAAGAACAAAATCTGAGAAATTACAATAAAGGTGCCCCAAAGGCTTAGAACATTATAATTATTCTTTTTTCATTGCAAATGGTAATAAATTTGTCTCACAGTAGTTAAATTATTTAAAGGTGCTAAGCCTCCTACTCTACGGCATCCACTCTCTGCTAATAAAGATAAAATGACCACAAAAGCAATTTAGACAAAATTCATAAGAACCACACTCTGCAAATCACCAATCTGTGTCGAATAATGTTTTTTTTAAATTAGAACCAGGCTATTTTATGTGGAGATCTGCATGGCAATAATACCTCACTTTGAAATGCAGATGTGAAACAGATGTTCTGAGGTGAAATCCTGATCCAGTTTATTCTCACAGGCATGTCCAGTTTCCCTTGGAAAACATCTATTTGGCCTATACCAGAAGTCTCAAACTGGCAGTCCACTGGCCAGATGTGTCACATGCAGGCCTCGCCAATCCCAGCTCCGCGAAGGAGAAAAATATCATGAAATGTCACATGACGGCAATGCAACGCTGCAAGTTTGACACTCAGGGCCTATACTGTGGCCTCCAAGCCTTGACAATGCCTGGTTTAAATCAACTATTTCTCTTTGTGGGATTCTAATGCAGGTTTCCCCCCCTGATATTATTTCTGGATGATTGTCCACAAAAATGGTTTTCCAAAAATGCTTTTCAAGAGGCAACTGGACTTTCAACTAGGGTTTCTTTTCTTTGAACAAACCAAGCCTGGCAGGGAACTCTTGCATTTTGTTGGTACTTAGCTGTTCCATTGATGGCAACAAAAGTTAGCAAGCATCCACTCTTGTGCAATTTCTGACAATCCCTTCCAAAATATGTACAGTGATACCTCATCTTATGAATTCAATTGGTTCCGGGACAAGGTTTGTAAGGTGAAAAGTTTGTAAGACGAAACAATGTTTCCCATAGGAATCAATGGAAAAGCGATTAATGCGTGCAAGGCCAAAATTCACCCCTTTTGCCAGCTAAAGCGCCCGTTTTTGCGCTGCTGGGAAGCATCGCAAAAACACGGAAGTCCGCAAAAACACGGAAGCATCGCAAAAACACGGAAGTCCGGGAGGTGGTGTTTCCCATGGAGGGAAGCCTCAGGGGAATCCCAGCAGCACAAAAACGGGCGCTTCGCTGGCAACAGAAGTCCGGAGAAGTCCCAGTGGCGGCGGCTTGGGTTTGTAAGGTAAAAATAGTTTGGAAGAAGAGGCAAAAAAAATCTTAAACCCCGGGTTTGTATCTCAAAAAGTTTGTATGACGAGGCGTTTGTAAGACGAGGTATCACTGTATTTTCATTTTTCAGGTTCTTCATTTTTCTTCAATCAGATAAAGACGTATTTCTAGATAGGCTTGGAAAGAGATGTCTGTGCCCAAGGCTGATTAACATGATCAGTTCTGAGGGCAAGGCTGTGGTTGAGTTTACATAAACTTTTTGCCTCAACAGATTTTTCAATTTGAACATAGCTGGTAGTGTAAATGCTACACTTACAAAAGGTCAGAAGTATCAAGATTCTAGGGTTGCACTGCATGATGTAAGGGGTACTTAGTTGCTATGTCTGTTACCAAGGTCACAGGCTCAATAGAAGTTAATGGACCCCAGGCTTAGAGGCAAAATAAAAATAAAAATATTAAAGCATCACTATTTAGTTAAACCACCACTAATCAAATGACAGTGGTAGGTGAAGCAATATGTTGTTTTTTTTTAGAAACCACAATACAGTGTTCCCTCAATTTTCGCGGGTTCAAACTTCGCGAATAGCCTATACCACGGTTTTTAAAAAAATATTAATTAAAAAATACTTTGCGGGGTTTTTTTCTATACCACGGTTTTTCCCGCCCAATGATGTCATACATCATCGCCAAACTAATAATTTTGGAAAAGAAATAACAAAAAAAATAATTATTGTTAATAAATAACTATGTTTATAAATATCAGGATCACTAAGTGTCTTTTTCAATGGTGAGTACCAATAATAATGGTGAATAAATTGTTGTTAAGGGAATGGGAAATGGTAATCTAGGGGTTTAAAGTGTTAAAGGAAGGCTTGTGATACTGTCCATAGCCAAAAATGGTGTATTTACTTCCGCATCTCTACTTCGCGGAAATTCGATTTTTGCGGGCAGTCTCGGAACGCATCCCCCGCGGAAATCGAGGGAACACTGTATAGCTTTTGAATGTCAGTAAAAGCAAGGTTTCAGTATTTTGCAAAATATGCACACTTTGTTTAAGAAAATGTCAGAAAAGAAAAAGTATTTCACTTGATAAATCATTAATAGTGCTGCTTTGGGGCAGTGATGCACAAGGTTAGTAATCATTCATGATGGTGCTGTTCTTTACCAAGATATTTTGCCGTCTAAGGAATTCACTAAAATATATTTCTTATGAAGCTAGGTTGGATATTCCTTTCGTAAGCAGTTCTTCCTATGCTGTGAGCCAGACTGATTTTTATCCAAGTTGCTGATGTTGAACAAACGGAAACAAGGTCAGATTTTGACCTTGGTACCAAAACAAATTTTATTTTAAAAGCAAGTTTTCTTCCTGCAAAGTTTTTTGTTACTGATTTTGAAGCTCCAGGCATATTTACTTCGCTGAGCCTCAAGTTATAGAAATATCATTTTCTCTTCTGTTGGATCTAATGCATCCGATACCGTAGTCTGAAAATCATAGAAAAAAATATTGACCCAATTAATCTCTGATTCTTTTTGAGCAGAAAGTCTAACACGATCATACTCAGGTCCATAAAATTATCTTCCAAGCATTCACACATAATGTGTTGGATTTCAACGAGAGTTTGTTTATACAACACCCTGAGATAAATCTTTGAGATTGTGGGGTGCTTGCTCATGCAAATCTGCACAAATGTTGATAAACATAAGCTGTAAATTGCACAAATTTTGATCAGTACCAATCCCCATTGATGATCCAGATTGCAGACAGTACAGCTAGTCCTTGACTTGTGACCAGAGCTGAGCCCAAAACTTCAATTGCTAAGCAATTGTTAAGTGAGTTCTGTCCCATTTCACGACTTTTCCTATCATGAACGTTAAATGAAACAACAGTTTTTAAGTGAATATAACTTCCCCATTGACTTTGCTTGTCAGAAGGTTGCAAAAGATGATCACTGCAACCATCATAAATGCATGCCAGTTGGGCATGTATCTAAATTTTGATCATGTGATCACGGGGATGTTGCCACAGTATTAAGTGTGAAAAACATTCACAAATCACTTTTTTTTAGTGCCACTGTAGCTTTGAACAGTCACTAAATGAATGGTTGTATGCCAAGGACTATCTATTCTATGTTTTTTTCCCCATGTGAACACACAGTTTGCTTAATTTTATTTATAATTTCAGTTTCTTTTTCACTATTTTGTACTAAAGCACAATGTAGCAACCCAATAAGTATCTGACATGGTTCTGTTCATTTTCACAACTTTCCTTTCTCCAAAGTTTTTAACACTGGAGGAAGGAATTGACTGACCACATATCTGAATCAGTAAGCATGTACTTTATAGGAGGAGTTCTGGCCATTCTCAGGGTATGTATTACCATGTGATTCTCATAAAACCAGAAACAGAGGATTGATGCAAAGTGCACTAAAGCTTTGGGGCTTTAGTGCATTTTACTTCCCAAAGCTGCATAGGTCGTCATTAGGGGAGGATGCCACGGCAGAAGGCTTACAGGATTTTTTACCTGTTCAGATAGACCCGTTTTTCTGTCAGCTGACCATTCCCGTAGTTTGGATCTTCATAGGGCTCATTCTGTACCACCTCCACACCTTCTCCACGATCACTCTGCTCATGGCTATGTTTACTGATCATGTACAGCTGTCCAATTCTGTACTGCAATGCAAAAAAGAAGGAAAAAAGTGTGTTTAGGTGATGGGTCAATTTTCTTTTTACAAAACCCTTAAGGAAAACATCTTCACAGTGAGTAGCACATTTAAAAATAATTAGGGCTGACTGTTTTAGGTGCAAAGAAGCAAGAATGCTCACTGAGTTCAAAGCACTAGAGAAACATCTTTCAGCTGTGGCGAGGGGGAGCTGTGGCGAGGGGGGCGTTTGCCCAGGTTCGCCTGGTGCACCAGTTGCGGCCCTATCTGGACCGGGACTCACTGCTCACAGTCACTCATGCCCTCATCACCTCGAGGTTCGACTACTGTAATGCTCTCTACATGGGGTACCTTTGAAAAGTGTTCGGAAACTTCAGATCGTGCAGAATGCAGCTGCGAGAGCAATCATGGGCTTTCCAAGGTATGCCCATGTTACACCAACATTCCGCAGTCTGCATTGGTTGCCGATCAATTTCCGGTCACAATTCAAAGTGTTGGTTATGACCTATAAAGCCCTTCATGGCATCGGACCAGAATATCTCTGGGACCGCCTTCTGCCGCATGAATCCCAGCGACCGGTTAGGTCCCACAGAGTTGGCCTTCTCCGGGTCCCGTCGACTAAACAATGTTGTTTGGTGGAACCCAGGAGAAGAGCCTTCTCCTGGCGGCCCTGACCCTCTGGAACCAGCTTAATAATAATAATAATAATAATAATAATAATAATAATAATAATAATAATAATAAAAAACAGTGATGGTGAACCTTTTTTTCTTCAGGTGTGTGCGCACTGTCACGCATTTGCATGTGCCCACACCCATAATTCAAAGCGTGGGGAGAGACCCTCTGGAGGCCAGAAACGGACTGTTTTCCAACTTCTGGTGGACCAAGTAGGCTCGTGTTTCACCCTTCCCAAGCTCCAAAGGCTTCCCTAGAGCCACACAACGGAAAAAATTCCCCCCCGGAGGCTCTCTGGACGCCCTCCCAGAGCCTGTATGTGAGCCAAAAATCAGCTGACTGGCACACACATGCACATTGGAGCTGAGCTAGGGCAACGGCTCATGTGCCAGAAGATATGGCTGTGCATGCCACCTGTAGCACCTGTGCCATAGGTTCACCATCATTGATGCAGGAGATGACCCTGTTGAGCTCAAGGGAAGGGTCAAGCATATCATTGAAACCCCTACGCAACCATAAAGAATCTAAATCCAGCCACTTGAATTTCCTTGACGGTAATCTACCAATTTGCTTTGACCCTTAGTAGATCAGATTCTTGTAGAGAGCTAGCATAGAATAAACATGTAATATTTAAACAACCTTGTTTCTTGTGCCTGACATAGAAGAGTTTATTACTGCTACGTATGCACAAGAATCTGATCAAATAATGGCCAAAGTTAAATTGGCGCTAGATAATTTCAAAATAATTCATGGTTGGCAGAGGGGGGGACTTGGGTCTCTTGTGGCTGTGCAATGATTCCAAACTAATGACACATTTAACCCTGCTTGCCAGCTCAACTTGCTCATCTTCTACCTTGTTGTTGTTATAATAATAATATCTTTCGCGAATCCTTTATACAGAGCCCATTTATAAAGTTTTGATAACTATCTAGACAAAATTATAGTATGATGTATCTGCAAATTGTCCTACATGAAATGGTCTCAAGAACATTAGGGGGGAAGGGTGAGTAGCATTTCAACCTATTGCACATATAAGGCTTTGAACTCTAAGTGCAGCCAGCGACTTCAAATGCTCCATGGATTGTATAAACAGCTCATTTGTCAGCTCAGTTCAGTTTGTGGATGCACCAGATTTGATCTAGTTGGGACATACTACACAGGTAAAATACTCTGCAAACTATTGTTTTCTGGTAATATTATGGACACTGTTTACCATTGCCTTCTTCTATTTGCTGTCTCAGGAATTATAGGAGTTGAAGTCAACAAATCATAAAGAGGCCATAGTTGTCTGGGATTTTTTAATACCCTCTACTTATTAGCCTAGGCATTACAACTGAAAATAATAATAATAATGAAACACTGAAGATATCTTCGAAGAAGCTTGGAAATTCCTTCAAATCTATCTGCAAATAGAAGTTCAAGTTTACTAATGTTTCATAACTGTTATTAAAAAAATTATGTGAAACTAATTAAACCATCTGCAGTTATGTGAAACTCAATACAATTCTGGGGAGGTTTTTAGTTAAAAAACATCTAGCTTAAACAAGTCTTACTCAACTATTTTTATAACAGAATGTGATTTCAATTTAGCAGAGTGGAAACAAGTCTCTTAAGAAAGATTTTATTGTCTTGTAGCACTGTTTCCCTGTATTGGAACTACACACAGCTGTAAATATTTATGGGACCAAACTGGGTATTTTCCTAAGTTTGCTGTTTTCCATTTAGTTTAGTCTTGTTAGACAACAAGAGGAGAGGAGGGGCGGCATACAAGTCTAATAAGTAATAATAATAATAATAATAATAATAATAATAATAATAATAATAATAATAATAATAAAAAATTGTGGTGTGATTTTCAATATGAAAAACTCTGTTGGGGTTGCTAATAATGTAAAAAGCAGTAGTGGGTTCTAAATCCTGTTGCTGTTTGTGCACACACTTGCGAGCGCAATGCTTCTGTGTATGCGTAGAAGCATCCCAAGCGGGTGGTCAGAGCCTCCCGCCACCACTGGTACCGGTTCACCGAACCGAGAGCAACCCACTATTGGTAAAAAGGAAATATCCTGCTATTTAAAATAGAATGTGTAGTCCGAGCTATATAATTAGGCATGTATCCTGGAACTATGGAGACGCCCATTTCTCAAAGTACTATAACTGAGATGGTATCATTACCCACAACAAAGCTTTACAGCACAATGTTTTGGCCTTGAAGCATTTTATATAAAAAAACAAGTTCTTCAGCTGCGGGAGCTAACATTTAAATTGTTATTTTTGAACGGTGCTTAACGAGAGCATAAAGGATTTTGTTGTAATTAAGGTATTCCCCAGACGACAACTTTTATAGCGTCATATTTAAAAGCTTGTGAGTCTTCTGACTTGCAGAAATACTTTTGTTCTTTAAAACTGCATAAACGCAGCCTTTCCTCTGTTGAGGCCAAGAATAATTTTATGATCAAAAGATCTGGCTTGCATATTGCAGAATATCACACTAAAATTTTCTCCTCTTTCCCACCCTCCTTATGCTAAAAGTAATGGGAAAGAAAAGGAAAAAGATTGTGGCCTTGACTTTCTGGCAAAAAATATCTAGGAACAAGCTGCTTTAGTCATGACACCATATGTATCAAGCTCAGGAAATCAGGAAATCCAGGCAGTTCAAGGCAGTTCACATGAATATAAAATTTATTGCAAGCTTAAGCTCTCTGTAAGAGTCTGAACTACTAGCTGTTCAAGGACAATGGCGGCCTATAAATAAAATAAAATAAAATAAAATAAAATAAAATAAATAAAATAAAATAAATAAATAAAATAAATAAAATAAATAAAATAAATAAAATAAATAAAATAAATAAAATAAATAAAATAAATAAAATAAATAAAATAAATAAAATAAATAAAATAAATAAAATAAATAAAATAAATAAAATAAATAAAATAAATAAAATAAATAAAATAAATAAAATAAATAAAATAAATAAAATAAATAAAATAAATAAATAAAATAAATAAAATAAATAAAATAAATAAAATAAATAAAATAAATAAAATAAAATAATAAAGTAATAAACCAATAAACAATAAAATATTGGTGGTAAATAAGAATCAATGGAATTTAAGGTGGGCTGCACTTAGATCTCTTGTAGGCTCGAAGGGACTCAAGACTGTTAATGCGTTTGACCCCTCCTTCAGGCTCAGCCTGGTCAATTCCTACAATATGTTGAACAAAGGAAGGTCAAAATAGAAACTGAGAAAGTAATAATTTCCTTTTTTTTTAAAAAAAAATGTTTTTATTAATTTTTATCAAGTTTAATATACACACAACATAAAACAGTGCCCACCACCCCGATACACACACATACCCCACCAGCAATTGGGGGTGTTTCTTATATAATCCACTTTGACCCAAGAGCAATATATCTATTTACGTATTGTAGAGTGATTCCAACTTATTTCTTATAGCTTGGTCTCGGATTCTACTCATCATATATCGTCTTACCTTGTCCCACCATCCCATCAGTTGTCTCAATTCAGTTTCATTATCCAAATTTATCCTTTTATCTATAATTTCAAATTGAATATGGTCCACCATGTACCTATACCAATTTTGCATTGTCCATTTTATCACATCCTTCCAACCCAAAACTATTACAGCCTGAGCGCTTTCTATTGCTGCTTGTTTTATTTCTCTAAATTCTCCCATCACATTGCTTTTAACTAGTACTGCCATTTCCTTAGTGATTGTCCATTGTATATTTAGCATTCTATTGATATCCTCTTTCACTTTTTGCCAAAATTCCTGCACTATCGGGCATTCCCAAAACATATGCATAAACACTCCTTTATCTTGACACCCATGCCAACAAATAGCCCTGACATTCTGCTGAAAGTGTGAGAGTTGAACGGGAGTAAAATACCACTTATGTAATATTTTCCTTCTCATTTCCCTGATTCTTATATTTTTAATTTTCCTTATATTTTCTACTATATTTTCCATCTCTTGTACCTCTACTTGTATCTCATTTTGCCACCCTGAAAAGTAATAATTTCCTGGAACACAGGTAATCCTCGACTTACAACCATTCATTTGGCAATGAATGTAACCAATCAAAGTTACAACAACACTGAACAAAGTGACTTATGACTGTCTTTCACGTTTGTGGCTGTTGAAGCATCCCTATGGTCATGTGACCAAAATCCAGACCCTTGGTGGAGGAGTTTGGAATACATTTAGAATACGGCGTTCAGTTCTGGAGACCTCACCTACAAAAAGATATTGATAAAATTGAACGGGTTACAAATTGAATGGGCTACAAAAATGGTGGAAGGTCTTAAGCATAAAACTTATCAAGAAAGACTTAATGAACTCAATCTGTAGAGTCTGAAGGGCAGAAGGGAAAGTGGGGACATGATCGAAACATTTAAATATGTTAAAAGGGTTAAATAAGGTTCAGGAGGGAAGTGTTTTTAATAGGAAAGTGAACATAAGAACAAGGGGGCACAATCTGAGGTTAGTTGGGGGAAAGATCAGAATTATTTTTCTGAAAGAGTAGTAGATGCTTGGAACAAACCTCTAGCAGGCATAGTTGGTAAATCCACAGTAACTGAATTTAAACATGCCTGGGATAAACATATATACATTGTAAGATAAAAATACAGGAAATAGTATAAGGGCAGACTAGATGGACCATGAGGTCTTTTTCTGCCATCCATCTTCTATGTTTCTATGTTTCTATGAGTTAGAGACCAGTCATTGCAGGATGCTAAGATGTCTGACTGCTTTCGCAGTGTTTATTGATTTTTTTTATCATTTTCCAAGCAGCAAAAGGTAACAAAGAGAAACAGCATTTTTACTGCTGAATTCTCCTCGCCAATCCTTAAGAACATCCTGTTGATACAACCTGGGTTATATCCAGCCTGCAGGCCACATGTTTGACACCCCTGATCTGTTGTGACCTTCTGACAAACAGTCAATGGAGAAGGAAGATTCATTAACAGTTGTGCTACCAACTTAACAATTGCAGTCTTTTGTTTTAACAACTGTAAGCAAGAAAGTTCATAAAACAGGGCAAATTCATTTAACCACTCTCTTGCTTAGGAAAGGAAATTTTGGACTCTATTGTGGTCATAAGTTGAGGACTACATATACATTAGTTCCAAGGAGAGCAGCAATTGCCAAAACAGTCCAAAATAGTTATAAATATCCAAGTGGGGGATAGATATTTGAACAATTTCACCTCTCCAATTTACACCAGGACTATATTTCAAATTTTCTGGTGAGAAAGATAATGAGGTAGAAGATCAATTTGAGGTGCCTGATGCTTTCAGTGTATTTGGTGCTGTGTGTGTGTTACTGTACGCAAAATATTTAAAGTGATGAACTTTGTCCACAATCTCATCTCTCTCCCTCATATGACTGACCTTTTTTACTAAGCATTTTCTAATTGTCAGCTGTGGTTGTGCGTCACCCAGAACTTAAGAGAGTGGGGGGGGGGGGACCCTTACTGATACACAACCATTAACCACATAAATACCAAACAGGACTGAATTGAAGTCTGAGCTGCTAGAATACTCTCTAGTCTTCAGAAATGCATGTCAGAAACAAAACACCTATTTGTTTATTTGGCTTCAGTAATCTTAAGCAGCTACCCTTCTGGGCTTTGCATTTAGGAACATCAGTGTATTAATAACGAAGAAGAGACAACGAACAGTGCATTATGAGCAGGGTGGGGTTTATTCAAACCATTAATCAGAAGGATCGAATTATTTAAATCACAATTTAGTAATCCCTTAGGAAGACACGATCAATATCTTTTCTGTTGGATACAAGAAGGTTCAAACAAAGCTTGGTGGGGAGCATCAGTACAGCAACTGGAGAAAATATAGGCTATTTTTGCCACAGGAATATCAACTGACCAAGAGACTAAGAGACCTATGTTGCTAGGCAACCAACCAACCAACCAACCAATATTGACCCTGAGCTGTCAAAACAGATCTGCTAATATTGGAGCTCTTTGTAATGAAGGGGGCCGGGATTGCCCGGAATCCCTCCAAAGGAATATACCGAACATCTAGGATGACTTCTGCTATATACAGTAAATTGATTCTACTCTCTTTACTTACACTTCACAAGCTCGTGCAGTTCTTCTGCAAATACCTATTCAACCAGAAATGTATGATGTTCTCTGGAAATAAAAAGCCTTCAGTTTAATCCGCCCGGTGGTGGGTTGCTGCCAATTTGGACCGGTTCTCACGTACCAGTGGTGCCCGCTCGCTGGACCAGCTGTCTATAACCCCTAACCGGTTCTCTGGTCACCACCACTGGCAAAGAACCCTCTGTACATGGACAGAGCTGTAGTGGGCTGCTGCATGGACTGTCCATGACGCAGTCCCTGTGGGAAAAAGGGAGATGTGCATGCATCGCGCATGTGAGATTTCACTGAGATTTCACCGATTTTTGGCATTTCTTTGCTTCCGCGCAAAGAAATCAGTGAAAATCAGTGAAATCTTGCATGTGCAACCATCTTTGCATGAAATTTCACTTCCTGCACGTGCACAGAAGTCAAATCTCATGCTGTCACATGCGCGTGCACTGACCGGACACCCGCACACCCGCGCTGGTCACTGAAAGCACCGGCAAAAGGGGGCCCTTCACTGGCACAGAGGCTTCTGGACATGCAGAGAGGGTCATTTGTGCAAAGTGATGGAGGTGCGTGCACTTCCGTCACCGATGAGAATCGGTAGGGAAGGCAAACGGAACCTACCCCTGAATCCACTCATCCTGATTAAAGCAAAAAATGTCCGGTTTGCAGGGAATGTGTAATGTACAATCATAAACTCTGAAAGTTGTAGAGAGGAGAGGTTATGAATGATTACAAGTTCCTAAATACTTAACAGCCCCGGGTTATATATTACAGGGCTATCTGGGTTAACGCTGAAAAGAACCTGGAACTTATTAGTAATACATATTGCAGTAAGTTGCCCACAATGAGGTGCTGAATGCTCAGTAATATAATATAGGAGAAGAGTCAACAGAGCCTAGGGGTGGAGTCAAGAGAGGACTCAGCCTACAATCCTTATGTGTCTATAAACGCTCTCAGTTCGGGTTTTTTTTTAATTCCGTTGTCTTATTTAATGCTAGTTTCGTGTTGACAGTGAGTTGACTAAATTCTTGTGTATAGCTTTGAGCAATAAATCTTCTGAACTGGAAATTATGTGTGATCCTGATTCTTCATGCCTGACATATAATTTCCCAACAGTTATGTCAATGCAAAAAATTGTTTCCAGGTCCACTTCAGGTAACTATTATCCAAATATAATATAAAATTGGAATATTTTGGCATTATGTAGAAAAGGCATTCTTATTTTGTACACCATTGCAACCAGGTATGTACAAATATGATACCTGTCAACTTGCAAAGCTTTCAAGCATTTTGCTAAAAAAACAAATTTTAAGCAATGTACACAGCCTGTACTTTTTTTTCTAGGCTGCTAGCTCAAAAGAGTTTCTTAGCTTTATTTTCATCCTCTCTGAGCTCACTGCTGTTTTATTTATTCTTCACTATCTTCTTTCCCCCCCAATTCCATGACTTTCAAATGTTCCACATTTTCTGATGTGGGAAAAAATTAAATGCAATATATGTATTCCCTCTCTTCTTTTTTCAGCTGCCGACATATTACATTATTTACAAACACTCATGGACAAATTCCATATTGGGATGGATTCCATATGGACAAAGTCAATTCCAAAATCTGTGTTGTCATTTTTATATTCAACACATCTAACGTAGCCCTTGGCATTTTACCCTATTTTTTAAAACAATTCCATGCTTACAATGTATTTTATAAAGTACATTGTACACAATAGTGTATAGCACTACCCTTTATAAAAACAAGACACAAAAGAAAAAAGAGCTAATATATTAATTAATGAGTTACAGTATAAATGATGCAAAATTTGAAAAGTGAGCCTTGGGCTGGCAGAGCTCAGACCAGAGTTTGTTTGTTTTTATTATTTATTTGTTTGTTTGTTTGTTTGGTTGGTTGGTTGGTTAGCTAGCTAGCTAGTTAGTTTAATACATAATGTGGGTTTAAGAGGATATAATCATGGTAAAATACACCAATAGAAGAATAGAAGGAAAGACATTAGGAATAATATAGAAGAAATAATCATTGGGAATAATAGAGTTCATATACATGGAGCAAGTAGAAATATAAGAGAGACATTAGGACAGGGCAACTCTGTAAACAGTCAACTGCTCAGTTTCAAATCCTGCTTTGGGAAAAGGCAGGAAGTAAACACCACATCTCTGAACCATCAATTCAGAGTTTGCACATGGAATAGGCACTCAGCTGTTTTGTAGGTCCCCCTTATTGCCTGCACAAAATATCTTCCCTTAGCTCAGGCATCTCTGCAAGATTTCAGCCACGTTCTTGCCTAAGGCCAAATTTAGCTACCTAAAGGCAAGAGATCAGATATCTATTGTGGGGTCCTGTCTGGGGGAGCCTGACCCTTTTAGGAGGCGGAGAGGGAGGAACAGCAAGGCTGGAAGTGTCTTTAATAGCACACGCAGGAATTGAAGAGTCTGCGAGTCAGCACAAGGAGGAACTCAGCAACCAAACCCTGCACAGAATTGTTTTGAGCCTACTCTTTTGATACAAAAGCATTAAGGAAAGTTTTAATCCCTTTCTAATCTTCCACCCATGATTCCCATTTTCTGAGAAATAATCTAATGATTAACAATGAAATGCTATTAGCAAAGCTTGCTTAGCAGTCGGCATCAGAATGAAAAAGGGAGAATGCACTGACTTGCAAACACAGTCACCTAGACCAGTGATGATGGTGAACCTTTTTCTTCTAGGTTGCCAAAAGAGTGTGGATGGGTGCTCTCACGCATGCGCCAGTGCCCACACCCATAAATCAATGCCTGGGTAGGGCGTAAACAGCTTCCTCGACCCCCCCAGAGGCCCTCTGGAAGCCGGAAATGGCCTGTTTCCCAACTTCTGATGAGCCCAGTAGGCTCATATTTTGCCTTCCCCAGGTTCCAAAGGCTTCCCTGGAGCTGGGGGAAGGTAAAAGCGCCCTCCCCCATCCTCCTGATGGCTCTCTGGAAGCCAAAAATGCCCTCCCAGAGCCTCTGCGCGAGCCAAAAATCAGCTGGCCGGCACACACATGCATGTTGGAGCTGAGCTAGGGCAACTGCTTGTATGCCAGCAGATATGGCTCTGCGTGCCACCTGTGGCACCCATGCCATAGGTTCGCCATCACTGACCTAGACCCACATTTTCCCATCTCTGCAAGAGTTCACCACCCCGAGTCCTCGGAGAAGGGCGGCATACAAATCTAATAAATAAGTAAGTAAGTAAGTAAGTAAGTAAGTAAGTAAGTAAGTAAGTAAGTAAGTAAGTAAGTAAGTAAATAAATAAATAAAATGCTCATTAATGTTGCTTCCTTGCCCTTTTATAGGCCCCCTTCTTTACAATGGAATGTTAAATCAATTTAATACATGTTTACCATTTTATAGACCTGAGCACCTGCCCGATGTGCTTGGACAGATAGCTGGTCCTCGACTTATGATCACAATTGAGAGCAAATTTTCTGTCACTAAGCAAGACAGCTGTTAACTGAGTTTTGCCCCACTTGATGACCTCTCTTGCCCCAGTTCTTCAGTGAATCACCGCAGTTGTCGCTCAGTAACATGGCTGTTGAATGAATTTCCCATTGACTTGACTTGTCAGAAAGCTGCAAAGGTGATCACATGATCTTCGGAAACTGCATCCATTATAAATACATGCCAGTTGCCAAGAGTCTGAATTTTGATCACGTGACCACGGGAATGGTGCAATAGCCATTAAAGTGTGAAAACTGGTCATAAGTGACTTTTTTCAGTGCCAGTGGATTAGTTTCTGGTTTGCATTCCACTACACAACCTCATTCATTGTCTTATATTGAAATAAACATGACCATAACTCAACATAACAAGGGTTAAATAAGGTCCAGGAGGGAAGTGTTTTTAATAGGAAAGTGAACACAAGAACAAGGGGACACAATCTGAAGTTAGTTGGGGGAAAGATCAAAAGCAACATGAGAAAATATTATTTTACTGAAAGAGTATTAGATGCTTGGAACAAACTTCCAGCAGACGTGGTAGATAAATCCACAGTAACTGAATTTAAACATGCCTGGGATAAACATATATCCATCCTAAGATAAAATACAGAAAATAGTATAAGGGCAGACTAGATGGACCATGAGGTCTTTTTCTGCCGCCAGTCTTGTACATCCAAAGCAAGACTGTAATCTCTGCCCTTTTATTTGGGATAAACTCAGTTAGCACACCGAACTGACGCATAGCATGGGATTATGTGACTCCCTGTAGCCTAATCTTTCATGAGTGCTGCATAGTGCTATCTACTTTAAAATGAAAGCTATGTATATTTACATCAACTTGGAAAGTTCAGTATTCATTTGCAGTATAGGGCAACAATTCTCAAATCGCCAGTTACCTTAGCTATTAATTAGCCTATTTATTTGCTCTTGACCCACTTCTAATTTTAATTCAAATTATTCGTCTTTTTATTGGATTAATTTCTCTGATACATGTTCAATACAATCAGATTCTTTCACCTAGGCATTTAGTAGATCGAACAATCCCAAGCTTTTAACGTCCTGATTCGGAGGCAATGGTATGCTTCTCTCAAATCTAGCTTGGTAAATATCTTGCCTTTGGACATGTGGTTCAACTTACCTTTCATGACGGGAAGGGGGTAGGTGTTCTGCACCGCGTACAACCCCCGGAAGTCCACATGCCTATAAACATGACCATGAGCCAACTAGTGCTTCTATGTGGTGATTTTGTCCCCCCCCCCCCCCCATTTCTAAATAGGCCATTTTTGGCCTCCAGAGGGGTGGGGAAGGCCGTTTTCACCCTTTCCAGGCTCCTAGAAAGGCTCTGAAGCCTGGGGAGAGCAAACAACAGGCCTTCCCCACCCCTTCTGGAGGTTGGAAACAGCATGTTTCTTGACTCCCAGTGGGCCCAGAAGGCCAGAAAATCAGTTGACCTGCATGCACATGTGCACTGGATCTGAGCTCGTGTACCCACCGATATGGCTCTGTGAAACACTTCTGGCACATGTGCCATAGGTTCGGCATATGTGGTCCCCCACTCTCAACCACAAGTGAGACCAGAATTTTTGCTGTTAAGCAAGACTCTTATTGAGTCATGCCCAGTTTTATGATTTTGCTACGGCTGTCAAGTCAATCATTGCAGTTGTTAAGTGAATCATGAGGTCATTAAGTGAATATGGCTTAAGGATTGATTTGGCTTGATGGAAGCCAACTGGGCAGGTTTCAAATGGTGATCACATGACCTCAGGACGCTGCAGCTGATGTAAAGTCATGTCAAATGAGATATTACATGGTTTTATATTATTGTTATTGTTTACATTGTTTTATTATTCCTATTGTTGTAAGCCACCCTAAGTCCCTTGGGAATGGCTGGTTTACAAAATGAATGAATAAATGAATGAATGAGTGAATGAATGAATGAGTAGGTAGGTAGGTAAGTAGGTAACTAAGTAAGTAAGTAAGTAAGTAAGTAAGTAAATACAAATGGAAAGCACCCAAATTTTGATCACATTACTGTGAGGAATGCTACGCTGGTTGTAAGTGCAAGAACCGATTGTAAGTCCCGTTCTTCATGGCTGTTGTAACTTTGAACCATCACTAAATGAATGGTCGTAAGTTGAGGACTACCTGCATCTTTCACATTTCCAATGAAGAAATTAAAACAGAGACGGGAATGAACCTGCGTTACACTTCTCCACGGTGGTGTCCAATTTCTTGTTCCTAAGTGACGTGTCCAGACTCTTTTTCTCCCTATCCTAAACTCCGCAAAGGCAAGTTGGCTGATGCCATACTTGCTACACATAACAGGGATACGGAGAAGCTGTCTCTTGCAGTGGGTGTGCCCAGCCCATTCAAAACTCTTCCTACCGTATGCCAAATTGACAACCTAAAGATCCTGACCCAGACCTATCCCTCTAGATCAGTGTTTCCCAACCTTGGCAACTTGAAGATATTTGGACTTCAACTCCCAGAATTCCCCAGCCAGCAAATGCTGGCTGGGGAATTCTGGGAGTTGAAGTCCAGATATCTCCAAGTTGCCAAGGTTGGGAAACACTGCTCTAGATGTAGCTATTTTCCTGATTGCTGCTTGCCACTGGTAATGGGAAAACCTATTCCCAGGAGCCGAGATCGAAAGACGGCCACATCCTGCTTCTTCTCTGCTTGGATGAATAACCCCAGTGGTTCCACCTCCCCTTGTTGCTTGTAATTGGGAACAGAATCTTGTTTTATCTTCATTTTTAGTGTTATAAATACATTCAGATTACAGAAAGGAACTGGCTGTGCTTTGCTTTGACAATGCTTTATGTGACATTCAACAATTTATGCAGCTGTTCCATCCCTGCTGTTTAAAGGTTACATTTGCTAGCCTTGTGTTTCCCTGTGACAGAGAGAAAATGCACAATTAGGAGTGGCATCCCTAAAAAGCCACCAGGGTACTAAATTTACTTTGCCCATTGTGCACCTCTAGCAATAATTGCCAAGCTCTGTTTCAGAGATAACATGGTTTGGTGAGTCCATTCTTTACCTGGCTGTTTTGGACACCAACTCAGGAAGTCAAGCGTGGGTTATTTGGTGGAGATAAGCCACCTTCTGTGTGATACCCACAGAAGAGAAGTAGCATGGGGAAATAATATCTTTAAAAGGAGTGACTTTCCAGTATTTGCCTCTAAATGTATTTTGCTGTAACCCAAGTATTCAAAAAGCAGTACCTTCCGTAATGCAGTTTAAGGCTTAATGTGGTTGAATAAATGCAGCTATTAGGTCTATAAATCTTACTATATTGGTCATAATTGTCCTGATTGAACAAAACCAGCGACAATCCCCCCCCCCCCCCAAATCAAACCACATCTTTGGGTTTTGTCTTAATATATTTCACTTGTTATTTATATGAATTTACCTTTTTGGGGTTGACACTCATGTTATATTAAAGTGGTTTTAAAAATCAAATAAGTAAGAATTTATAATTATCTGAACTTATTATCCTGAAGGTTAATAGATAGAACGTAATAGTTTAAAAACAATATAAACATAGAGTATTTTTACAGTATGATAAAGTTAGAAGTGTTATTTTCTATATTTTATTTTTTGAATAAGTATTTGATATTTTATAGCTAAGAAGCTTAATTAATATAAAGAATATAGAGTTAAATTTAACAAGAATATAGTGTGCGGGTGTTATATTTATGTATTGATCTGATTATAGTTAGGCCTTTTTCTTTTCTGTACTAGTTAGACTTCTACGACAAGCGGAGCAATGGTAGCTCCTTAAATGTTGAATGTTGTTTGTTTTTGTCTGTCTTTTGAAAAATAATAAAAAAATATTTTTTAAAAAAGTGGTTAAAAGATTTTTTTACATTTTAAATTGTTTTAAGATAGAACGAGAATAGCCCAGCGGTTAGAGTGCAGCACTGCAGGCTACTTCAGATAACTGCTAGCTGCAGTTCAGCAGTTCAGCAGTTCAAATCTCACCACCGGCTCAAGATTGACTCAGCCTTCCATCCTTCTGAGGTGGGTAAAATGAGGACCCGGATTGTTGGGGGCAATATGCTGAATGGGTAAAATGCTTAGAGAGGGCTGTAAAAGCACTATGAAGCAATATATAAATCTAAATGTATTGCTATTTCCCATGTAACATTAAAGTGGTCATCAATAACCCTTATGTTGCCATTTTTAACAGTGTTATTCTACATATTGCACTTATTTAATATTTACCTGCATTACTTTGGATACGTAGGCTGCAGTAGTGGGTTCTAAAGCCCATTGCTAGTGTTTTGCACATTGCCCTTGCCGCTTCTGCACATGCGCAGAAGCGTCCCGGGCGGGCGGGGAGAGCCTTCCACCATTGGTGATATCAGTTCGTAGAACCAGGCTGAACCAGGAGCAACCCAGTGCTGGTAGGCTGGCCTTTAAACGTTCTCTTCTTTTTTCCCTCTTGTCCTTCCATTCCTCCAGGCACAGTGGCAAAAAATGTTCCCTTAGTTCTTATCCTCATCCCTACTTTTGCCTTCATCTTTTCAGTATCCTTTATCTTCTCCCGTATTTTTTCTCTGACAGAATGCTAAGCATCAAATCACTCCTCCTTGGTTTCCCAAAATCTACTGCAGGGTTCTACAAACCATGAATGAATGAATCAAGACTTCTGCAAGATGGACAGAGAAACCTTTACAAGATAGCTGGCCAGTTTATAAAACCTTAGTAAGACCACATTTAATTGATCCATTGCAGGGAGAAAGTAGCAAGAAGGTGGCAAGCAGCAGGGAGAAAGCAGAGCTACTTAACACGTTTTTTGCATCTGTCTTTACACAAAAGGAAAAAAACCATCCAACATGTCAAAAACAGCATCACAGAAAACATATTAGGAACACAAGTTAAAATAGGGAACAAAATGGTAAGTTAACACCTGTCTCCCCTAGACAAGTTCAAATCACCAGGACCAGATGGATCACACCCCAAGGTCTGAAGAAACTGGCAAACGGGATCTCAGAACCACTGAATTATATCTTTCAAAGATCCTGGAACAGTGCAGAACTGCCAGAGGACTGGATCCTATTCTTTTTAATATGTTTGTGAGTGACATAGGAGAAGGTTTGGTAGGGAAGGTTTGCCTATTTGCTGATGACTCTAAAGTGTGCAATAGGGTTGATATTCCTGGAGGGGTCTGTAATATGGTAAATGATTTAGCGTTACTAGATAAATGGTCAAAGCAATGGAAACTGCAGTTTAATGTTTCCAAATGTAAAATAATGCACTTGGGGAAAAGGAATCCTAAATCTGAGTATTGCATTGGCAGTTCTGTGATAGCAAAAACGTCAGAAGAGAAGGATTTAGGGGTAGTGATTTCTGACAGTCTTAAAATGGGTGAGCAGTGTGGTCGGGCGGTAGGAAAGGCAAGCAGGATGCTTGGCTGCATAGCTAGAGGTATAACAAGCAGGAAGAGGGAGATTGTGATCCCCTTATATAGAGCGCTGGTGAGACCACATTTGGAGTACTGTGTTCAGTTCTGGAGACCTCACCTACAAAAAGATATTGACAAAATTGAACGGGTCCAAAGATGGGCTACAAGAATGGTGGAAGGTCTTAAGTATAAAACGTATCAGGAAAGACTTAATGAACTCAATCTGTATAGTCTGGAAGACAGAAGGAAAAGGGGGGACATGATCGAAACATTTAAATATGTTAAAGGGTTAAATAGGGTTCAGGAGGGAAGTGTTTTTAACAGGAAAGTGAACACAAGAACAAGGGGACACAATCTGAAGTTAGTTGGGGGAAAGATCAAAGGCAACATGAGAAAATATTATTTTACTGAAAGAGTAGTAGATCCTTGGAACAAACTTCCAGCAGACGTGGTTGGTAAATCCACAGTAACCGAATTTAAACATGCCTGGGATAAACATATATCCATTGTAAGATAAAATACAGGAAATAGTAAAAGGGCAGACTAGATGGACCTTGGGGTCTTTTTCTGCCGTCAGTCTTCTATGTTTCTATGTTTCTATGAAAAGACCATCTTCAAAAAAGGGGGAAAAACAGATTCAGGGAACTGCTGACCTATCAGCCTGACCTCAATACCAGGAAAGATTTTGGAAACGATAATCAAGCAATGAATCAACAAACACCTAGAAGCAAACAAAGTAATAACCAAAAGCCAACATGAGTTTGTCGAAAACAGATCATGCCGGACTAATCTTGTTGCATCTATCTTATAAGCCACCCCTCTCCTGATGGACTCAGAGCAGCGTACAAAAATAAAATAAATGCAAAAAATTAAAAATACCGCAAATACACCCTGAGTTTTTGGAGAATGGCAGCATACAAATCTAATTAATAATAATAATAATAATAATAATAATAATAATAATAATAATAATAGATACAATAAAAACAAATACAAAAGTTAAAACTGATATAAAGTACACATAGAGCCATCACTCAGTCATACCCAGGCCTGCCGGAACAAGCGTGTTTTCAAAGCCATTCAGAAGACCAGGAGGGTGGGGGCATTACAAATCTCTGGGCGGGAAGATGGTTCCAGAGGACCAGAGCTGCAACAGACCCATAGAAGGCCAACTATGTGCAATCTAATCGGTTGCTGGGACATGTGAAGGTGGTCCCGTAAATAATCTGGTCCTAATGCTGTCGATGTGGTTTACTTGGACTTCAGTAAGGAATCTGACAATGTAGACCATATCCTACTATTAGATAAAGTAGAAAAATGTGGGATGGACAGCAACACCACCAGATGGATTTAAAACTGGCTAACCAACCGCACTCAGAGAGTATTGCTCAATGGAACTGCAGTTACATGAAGGGAAGTATGCAGTGGAGTACCCCAGGGCTCTCCTTTAGGCCCAGTATTCTTCAATGTTTTCATCAATGACTTGGACAAGGGGATAAATGGGGAATTTGCAGGTGACACCAAACTGGCAGGAATAGACAACTCTCCAGAAGATAGTCTCAAAATATAGAAGGATCTTGACAGACTTGAACATTGGACACTATCAAACAAAATGAAATTCAATGGTGAAAAAAGTAAGGGTTTACATTTAGGCAAGAAAAACAAAATGCACAGGTAGAGTATATGTTGTACCGTGCTCAAAAATATAACTGTAAGAGGGCCTCGGTGGTGCAGTGGTTAGAGTGCAGTACTCCAAGCTACTTCTGCTGATCACCAGCTGCCAGCAGTTTGGCAGATGGAATCTCACCAGGCTCAAGGTTGACTCAGCCTTCCATCCTTCCAAGGTAAAATGAGGACCCAGATTGTTGGGGGCAATATGCAGACTGTGCTTACAGAGGGCTGTAAAACAATGTGAAGCAATATACTGTATGTCTAAATGCTATTGCTAATGCTATTGCTGTCTTGGAGTCATAGTGGACAACCATCTAAATATGAGCCAGCAGGGTGCAGCAGCTGCCAAAAAAGCCAACACAGTTCTAGGCTGCATTAACAGAGGGATAGAATCAAGATCACACTAAGTGTTAAAACCACTTTATAATGCCTTGGTAAGATCACACTTGGAATTCTGCATTCAGTTTTGGTTGCCAAGATGTAAAAAGGTGCTGAGGCTATAGAAAGAGTGCAGAGAGCAGCAACAAAAATGATTAGGGAACTGGAGGCTAAAACATATGAAGAATGGTTGCAGGAATTGGGTATATCTAACCCAGAGTTTTGGACCACTGTTCTAAACTTTAGGAGTTATTATCCGATGTTGTAGAGGCCTTAGAAAGCATTAGGATCTCAATTTCGGGATCATTTGTGACATTTAAGCAATGTTGCAAAACACACAGTTCATGGAAAATATTAAATCAAAATAAATTTGATCCATTGAACCACAAAAGTCTTGTGTGATAAGTAAGACCCGTTAAAAATTATGTCTAATAATGCCTTTTTTGGGTGGTGGGAACTAGCCTTCTAATAATGTTATTTGGATAATTCCGAGGAAGCTATGAATTTCTAAAGAAAAGTTTATTTATGGCTTATTGAGAGTTGATTAAACATTTCTTGCTTGGTTTATTTGATCCAAAGGCTAATATTTCTGATTAGCAATTGTGAAGAAATTAATTTTGCCATCTAGATGAAGGAAAACATTTCCTCAGACACAATTCTGTTGCAACTGCACTGCTGTTGAAGATATAATTCTGTTGAAACATTGACTCATATGGTTTAGTCTTTTCAACAACAGTATGGTCAATACGACTTTGAATTATTCCCTCTGTATTAAGAATATGTATCTTCCTCTAGGCTATATAAGGAAACTTTGAAATCTATGGAGCCATAAAAGACTTGGAATTTTTGGACAAAGCTGATGGTTGGAAGCATTGCCATACAACATTCAAAGATTAAATCTATCCCTGATTTACCATGGCATGATGGATTGTTGACATGTATTTTTTTGTCCACAGTTGAAATAGTATTCTCTCAACAAATGCACACACACACACACATAAACAAACTTTCCATTCTATCCTAGTCTAACTATTATAACAGCATACCACCTTGGGTTGAGTTGCTAGTGATAGCATTGATTGCAGAAATTGAAGTGCTGAGTCCTTTCATCTTCAACACTAGAAGGAGAACTTTTGAATGAGGAAGAAATGCAGTTTTGCAGCCAAAAAGGTTCTCATAATAGGAATCTTAAGTTTTTATAGATTTTAGATTAGATTTATTGGATTTATGTGCCGCCCCTCTCCGCAGACTCGGGGCGGCTCACAACAATAGCAAAAAACCCCCAGTACATGGTGACAAATCCAATGCCCACCAATCCAATTACAATTTTAAGTTAAGAAATTCATAAAACAATCCCAATATATATAAAAAACAAGCACACAATCAATCAAACAGCAAAACAACATGGGCAAGGGGGAGATGTTTTAGTTTCCCCATGCCTGACGGCAGAGGTGGGTTTTAAGGAGTTTACGAAAGGCAAGGAGGGTGGGGGCAATCCTAATCTCAGGGGGGAGCTGGTTCCAGAGGGTCGGAGCCACCACAGAGAAGGCTCTTCCCCTGGGTCCCGCCAGACGACATTGTTTAGTCGACTTCAGTTATTGATCAGCTGGAGGTAGGCATTGACCAATTCACTAATATCTTCCAGGTTTTAAGTTAGTTGAAGTAAACATGAAGTGGGCTTCTAATTGCTTTGTGTGGACTTAGAGAAAGAAGTGGTGATGTTCAAATGCCCACACGGTTTCAGGAAATTTTTTTCTTCATTTTTTTGGGTCCCAGGGGAAGAGCCTTCCCTGTGGCGGCCCCAACTCTCTGGAACCAGCTCACTTCGGAGATTAGAACTGCCCCCACCCTCCTTGTCTTTCGGAAACTCCTTAAAACCCACCTTTGCAGCCAGGCATGGGGGAATTGAGATATCTCCCCCGGGCCTATACAATTTATGTATGGCATGTTTGTATGTATGCTTAATAATGGGGTTTTTAAAATGTTTTTAAATTATTAGATTTGTCATGAATTGTTTTATTGCTGTTGCGAGCCGCCCCGAGTCTACCGAGAGGGGCGGCATACAAATCTAATAATAAATAAATAAATAAATAAATAAATAAATAAATAAATAAATAAATAAGCAAGCAAGCAAGCAAGCAAGCAAGCAAGCAAGCAAGCAAGCAAGCAAGCAAGCAAGCAAGCAAGCAAGCAAGCAAGCAAGCAAGCAAGCAAGCAAGCAAGCAAGCAAGCAAGCAAGCAAGCAAGCAAGCAAATAATAATAATAATAATAATAATAATAATAATAATAATAATAATAATTATTATTATTATTATTATTATTATTATTATTATTATTATTATTTAGATTTGTATGCTGCCCCTCTCTGAGGGGTACACAAATGAATAAAGAGGGGTAGAGGGGTACACAAATGAATAAAATTGTATTGTGATACAAAGTAGATAACTTAGGTATTTGAATTTGATACCGGGACGCACAAGTATGAAAGGCATAGCTCTGTCACCATAATGCACATTTCATTCATTCATTCATTCATTCATTCATTCATTCATTCATTCATTCATTCATTCATTCATTCATGGTCACTAAATGAATGGCTTTTAAATCAAGGATTATCTGTGCCCAGTAACTCTGGGTGGTAGGTATAGCAGGAGTCAGGGAGGGTGTAAGTGATTTAGCTTTTTACTTTCCAAGCTGATGACAAAAAAACCCTGACTGAGCTTGGACCTAAGCAGAAGATCGGTAGCTGCTTCAACAGAAGAGAATATCTGCAGCTCAGGACTGAGCTGTGGGGTTATTGGTGCTCTCTGAGCTTGGTGGCTTTCTTACGAACATTTCATTACCAAACTAATTATTATTATTCTAATCAGTGCTGGAAGGAAACAGGGTTTGCTCTCTTTATTTATATACAAGCGACTATCCCTGTCGGTGTTGATGGGAAGTGATCTCGGTAGTTCCTTGATGAGGCTACTGTTTACTGCAGTTAGATTGGTTTCCATTGGTGGTGCCCCAATCAAGAGACCAAACCAGGGATGAAAGGTTATCTGAGAACCGGTCACAAAGGGAGTCTGAGGCTCCGCCCACCTGCACAGACACCGCCATTTGGGTTCTTTTTTTTCTTATGTGCATGCACAAAGCATTCTGTGCATGTGCAGAAGGTAAAAAAACCCCAAATGGTGATGTCTGGGTGGGTGGATGGAGCCTCGCATTCCCTTTGCGACCAGTTCCCTGATGACTGTCAGGCACGAGTGAACTGGGAGCATTTCAGCCCTGGACCAAACCCTAATGACTGCATCATTTTATCTCTAGCAACAAAACCAAGTAGGAACACCATAGCCCTTTAAAGGTCCTCAGACGTATTATGGCATCAGCTTTTGTGAACAAAACACACACATCCATTTTTGTTTAATAAACTGATAAATCATTCGGGTGTCACAGTTTCATTTGTTATTTTTAGAGTACGGGGATAAGGATAGCTACGCAGATGGAGAACTAAAGCAGACTAAGATTTCCATGCTGCAATTAGGAACAAACCACAACTAGCTGGCTGTGGTAAAGTAAGTTATAATATGGCTTGTCTGCTTTGTTTTTCCTCTCTATGTGAGGGAAAGAGTGTTATTAGACCCTATTTTAAAAACAATAGTTATTGAGCCGTTGTTACTATCATACACAATTTTTTAAAAATTCCATTTATCTTGAAACATAGGGTACAATGAGACGTGCTTTCTCGGTTCTTAAAGCAGGGCTTTCATGCTAGGTTACAAGGGGGGAAATTGAACAAACAAGTAAAACATGATAAATTTGGTACCGGTTTATCATTCCTGTGGGAAAAGGATGGATATGGAATTCTAAAAATTGGAGATCAGAAAGCAATGCACATAAGGTGCAGCCATCCAGGGTGTGGATTACACTCGCATGATAAACTCAACTATGCTGTGTAGCAATAGCATTTAGACTTATACAGTGGAACCCCGACATAAGAGCTGCTCTACTTAAGAGCAACTCGAGATAAGAGCTGGGAGGGGAGATATATTTTTGTTCTACTTACAAGCCCAAATTCGAGATACAAGCGCCAAGGAGCTGTCTCCTGAAGCCAAACGCTAACTTCCGCGTTCGGCTTCAGGAGACAGCTGCGAAGCGGCGCGCGTATTTTAAAAGGTTGCAGCCGGCCTGGGGGGCTCGGGGGGGTGCTTGCAGCTTTCTTTCTTGCTCTTTTTCTTTCTCTCTTTTACCTTCCCTTCCTCTATTTCTTCTTTTCTTTCTCCTTCCCACCTTCTTCCCTCCCTCCCTCCCTTCACTCATTCCTCTCTTACTCTCCCCTTTCATAAGTTTCCTTGCTTCCTTCCTCTGTTCCTGTCCCTTCCCTCTTTCCTTCCTTCCTTCCCACCCTCCGTCCATTCATTCACCCATTCCTCTCTTGATCGCTTAAAGCCGGTCCCTGGTGCAAAAAGGGTTGGGGACCTCTGTCCTACAGGATTGGGTGGCAGAGAAGTTGAACATATGTAAATTTAAAAGTTTAAGAAAGTTTACAAATTAAGTGAAAGAAACTTCATTATTCATTTATATGTACATGTACATTTCTTCATTAAAAACATGTCTTTCTGCATAATTTAGACTAACTTTGTGAGTTTTTTGAGGGCTGGAACCAATTAAAATTATTTACATTAATTCCTATGGGGAAAAGTCGTTTGAGATAAGAGCTGCTCGACTTAAGAGCCCAGGTCCGGAACGAATTAAACTCGTATCTCGAGGTACCACTGTATACTGCTTCACAGTGCTTTTACAGCCCTCTCTAAGCGGTTTACACAGTCAGCATATATTGCCCCCAACAATCTGGGTCCTCATTTTACCCACCTCAGAAGGATGGAAGGCTGAGTCAACTTTGAGCCGGTGGTGAGATTTGAACTGCTGAACTACAGCTAGCAGTAAGTTGAAGTAGTAAGTTGCCCACAAGATCATATGCTGCAATGTCTTACCAGTCAATGACTACTTCAGCTTCAACCGCAATAACACAAGAGCACGCAACAGATTCAAACTTAATACGAACCGCGCCAAACTTGACTGTAAAAAATATGATTTCAACAATCGAGTTATCGAAGCGTGGAACTCACTACCGGACTCAATTGTGTCAACCCCTAACCCCCAACACTTCTCCCTTAGACTCTCCACGATTGACCTCTCCAGGTTCCTAAGAGGCCAGTAAGGGGCGTACATAAGTGCACTGGTGTGCCTTTCGTCCCCTGTCCAATTGTCTTTCCTTTTTTTCCACCTATCTTATATATTCTCTTCCTTTCATATATCCTCTCCTCTAAGTTCACCTTCACCCTCTTTTTATATTATCACATGTCTATTTTCTTCCTATGTATTTATGTATTGGACAAATGAATAAATAAATAAAAATAAAATAAATAAATAAATAGTATCACAGTGTGGAACCAGAACTCTCATTCTCCTGGTTTCTAGCCTGACACATTAAACACTGCAACAAACTGGCTCTATACTAACAACTTTACAGTTGACTAAAGAAGCGTTTTGTCGACTCATCTGAACCTTAGGTGAGTAGCCACAATCTACTTTAGGTTAAGTACAAAAACAGCAGCAATTTAAGCCCCAACGGTGAAGTAAAATTGCTCCTATATCAGTGCAACTCCTGCTTCCATTTTGTCCATCATTTCAGGCACATGGAATAAATTTCCTATTTATTTGTATTTATATTTTGCACTTAATACCAAACGTTTCAAAACGCTTTGCCTACTCAGGGGATGAAACAGGAACCTCTTCATAGTGTTATTATTGCCAGACTTCATCTTTCAAAGTCCTGGTAGTGTTTTTATCGATTATGTAGTTATGTACATAAATGATTTCATCTATTTCAATAACATGGCAAATCACTTTGCAGCAGAGGTATTGGCATGAGGCAGGGAGCTACTGAAGATGTTCAAAATATACTGCCCCCACCCTCCTTGCCTTTCGTAAGCTCCTTAAAACCCACCTCTGCCGCCAGGCATGGGAGAACTGAGATATTTTTTTCCCCCTAGGCCTTTACAATTTTGTATGTATGTTTGGTTTTATAATAAGGTTTTTTTTAGTTGTTTTAGTGTTGGATTGTTACATGCTGTTTTTATTACTGTTGTTAGCCGCCCCGAGTCTACGGAGAGGGGCGGCATACAAATCCAATGAATGAATGAATGAATGAATGAATGAATGAATGAATGAATGAATGAATAAATAAATAAATAAATAAATACCAACATCAGACTCCATAAACTCAGAGCTACTTCCAAAACACTCAAAACTTTCTCAAAGAGAAAAGATTGACTTATGAAATACCGGAGGCTTTTTAAAAAGAAGATGGACAGCCATTTGCCCAGAATTGTGTAGGGCAGTGATGGAGAACCTATGGCATAGGTGCCAGAGGTGGCACGCGAAGCCATATCTGCTGGCACACAAGCTGTTGCCTTAGATTAGCTCCGCTGATTTTTGGCTCGCACAGATGCTCTGGGAGGGCATTTTTGGCTTCCAGAGAGCCTCCAGGGGGATGGAGGAGGGAGATTTTAGCCTCTCCCGGCTCCAGGGAAGACTTTGGAGCCTGGGGAGGGCAAAACACGAGCCTACTGGGCCTACCAGAAGTTGGGAAACAGGCCTCCAGAGGGCTCCCAGGGGATGGGGGAAGCTGTTTTTGCCCTCCCAAGGCATTGAATTATGGGTGTGGTCACTCGTGCATGCACAATAGTGCACACCCACGCTTTTTGGCACCCAAGGAAAAACAGGCTCGCCATCACTGGTGTAGGGTTTCCTGTTTGTGTATTTGGAATACCTCCAAGATCCCTCCCAATTCTGTTATTCTGTTCTGTTAAATACAGAACATAAGCAACACTTCCTAAAAAAGCAGGTTTCAAGGGGCAAATTCTTCCCACAGGATATTTTTTTTCCTCGGGAAGGAAAGAAGCAGCTCACTAGGAATTTGTGTTGTGCATAGTTGACTTTTGACAATTGTCCCTGCTCTTTTCTTGACAAGATTTCAGAAGTGGTTTGCCTACTTTCTAAGACTAAGAGGGAGGGATTGGGTCAAGGTTACCCAGCTTTGTGGCAATGATGAGACTAATAATAATAATAATTTATTGGATTTGTATGCCGCCCCTCTCCCCAGACTCAGGGCGGCTAACAACAATAATAAACACAACATGTACAATCCAATAATAAAAAACAACTAAAAACCCCTATTATAAAACCAAACATACACACAAACATACCATGCATAACTTGTAATGGCCTAGGGGGAAGAGCTATCTCAACTCCCCCATTCCTGGCAGTATAAATGAGTCTTGAGTAGTTTACGAAAGACAGGGAAGGTGGGGGCAGTTCTAATCTCCGGGGGGAGTTGGTTCCAGAGGGCCGGCGCCGCCACAGAGAAGGCTCTTCCCCTGGGGCCCGCCAAACGACATTGATTAGTTGACGGGACCCGGAGAAGGCCAACTCTGACTAGAACTCATGTTCTCCTAATTTCTGGCTTGAGGCCTTAGTCCAGAGGTATTGAACTCGCAGACTACAGCCCAGATGTGTCACATGTTAGCCAACCCCAGTAAGTCATGAAATGACATGACTTCATGTGTTTGACACCCCTGCCTTGGCCACTGCACTAAACTGATTGCACTAAAATTTTTACAGCTGCCAAAAGTATCTTTAGGTTAAATCTCCTGCCATTGTGTAGCCAGATCCTGTTCCACCTTCACAATTGGGTTCGCTGTCCATTCCTTACTCCTTAACTGGTATTGTCCTCACAGCTGTGTTCTGAAAGACCGGTGGGAGGGAATGCTCCTCATCAGATTTCTCCACCTGCATGGTTTGAATGGAAGGTACACCCTCTGTAAAGGAAAACAGCCTTTGCTTATTAACATCTGCCGGAGGGTGTGTGCAAGTGTGCCTTTGAGGTCTAAAATAAATGTCAATATCCTGAGATCCTCTGGGCATGAGATCCTTCCTTTTATCCCATAGCAATGCATCTCAGGAGTGTTTCCATGCCTGAGGCTTTGTACAAATCAGCCTGATGTCCCAGTGGAAATGCTGTCTAATAGATCTTGGGGGGAAAACCTCTATTATCCTGAAGAAGGGTTATCTAAATGAACTTCAGCATCACTATATAACTTCCCAGTTTTCCCGAAAATAAGACTGGATCTTATATTAATTTTTGCTCCAAAAGACGCATTAAGACTTTTTTTTTCAGTTACGTCTTATTTGGGGGGGAAATACGATATTGTGTCCATTTGGCTGATGAACTTAACTTGTCTGTTTTTAAGAGTTATCCAATCTTTTATCCAAGTTAAATTTGCCACTTGTTGATATGTTTCCCAATCGGGCAGCCCAAATCCTCCTCTTTTCCTGTTGTCCTGTAATGATTTTGCTTTCATTCTTGCTTTTTTCTTGGACCAAATTAATTTGTGTATTGTTTTATTTAGTGTTGTAAAGAATTCTCTATTTAGTTTTATCGGAGCCACCTGAAATGGAGCTAAACTGTTATTGTAAAAGAATAAATAAATATTCTTCTTCTGATGAATTCTAGTATTGTACAAGGTGCAATAGATGGCTATGAATAAAAATATGTGTTACATGTCCCACTTTTCTTTCTTAAACATTTTCTCCAGAGTCTGAATGTTCATTCCAGTGAACAATTTTGTACTTACTATTTCATTTTTCTAAATTGTTCAGTTCTTTTTTCTCTTAGTTGATCAAATTATTTCATTGGGAATATTAATTAACCTTTTTCTTATTAATTTTAATGGACTTTAAAGGTTTACTTTTCCAATTATAGAAATACTTAAGCTATAAACATATCCTCCTGCAAATTGAGTTGTACTCCCCAGTGTAACACTGCAATTCACAAATACTGATACTGTTAGGTCCTTTGATACCTAAGGAAGAACATTGTTCAGTAACCAATAATACTGTCAACTAAGATTTCTTGGGATTTAATTCATATTTTATATAATAGACATCCATTCATCCCTAATTTATTTCACCATTCCGTTGAGCTGCCATATGTATTAGGATTATAACTCCTTGAATTTCTAGTTAGTATGACTTTTGAGAGTTGAAATCAACCTTTTTGGTAGTATCAGATTAGATTAAAGTAATGTATTTAGATCCAACATATTCTTAATAAAGTACAGATAGTCCTCAACTTATGACTACAATCGAGCCCAACATTTATATCAAGTGAGAAATTTATTAAGTGACTTTTGCCCCATTTCACGACTTCTCTTAACACATTTGTTAATGCAATTGTTAAATTAGAAACATGATGGTTAATTTGCTTGTCATAAGATTGCAAAAGGTGATCACACGACCCTGGGACACTGCAACCATCATAAATATGAGTCAACTGCCAAATATCTGAATTTTATTCACGTGATCATAAATGTCTCATGTGTGAAAAACGGTCCCAAGCAGTGAAGGGCTACCAAACCTTTTACTACCACACTCTGGGCGTGGTTTATGCAGGACGCCCTGTATTTTCTTTCAACATCTTTCAGTGCAAATTGGGTGATCTGGGGTAGAGCTCCATTTTCTCCACCCCACTGCATCCCCCCCCCCCTTCAGGCAGTAACCCACCCCTGGTCGTAAGTCACTATTTTCAGTGCCCTTGTAATTTTGAGCTGTCACTAATAAAACGTTTTTAGTTCAAGGACTACTTGTAAATGCTCTCATATCAATAAAAAACATTGGTGCACCTGTACATGCCCACAAGTAGAAATATAATATGAAACCCTGGAGAGAGTGCCAGACAGTAAATCTAGCTTAAAAACACACACACAAAGTTATCAACCACATCTTTGGGAGAAATGTAATTGGAATCCATAGCAATTCAAAATAAGAATCCCGTTCTCACTACTCAGAATACTTATCTATAAAACACACTGTTGAATTCTCAAAGTTTACATAATTATTTTTTTCAGTGAATGACAAGTCATGCCTTATTTTTCAGTACTTTAAAACTACACTAAAATCAAACTATTAACCTGTAACTCAAAAGACTGAGATTCTTATCTAGAAAAGTTCTTAAGTAGAGGTGTTCTTAAGTAGAGGTACCACTGTATAGTGTTAGTGTATATAAAAATAACAATTACACAGTATCAATAAGGCAGCATTAATAGATGAAAGAAATGACTATAAACATGACAAACCTTTCACAGATATACATTAAGAGATATCAACATAAATGTTACTCTTCCTCTTTGTTTTTACTGTATATATTATAAATGTGTGTGTGTATGTATGTATGTATGTATGTATGTATGTATGTATGTATGTATGTATATAAATGAGATCATATATGGAATTGAATATACTGCGCAATGAATTACAAATACAAAATGTAATAGATGCAGTATGGAAATTTATCAGATTTATTTCATTCTTTATATTATTCTGTAAAAATAAATAAATAAACTTGGAAAAAAAGAGGAAATAATGAACAATGTTTCTTTTTCTGCCAATGACTTAGTTATCATTCGGAAATGATTTAAAAATATTACTTTAGCATTTTCAAAAAAACATGGTTGCAGAAGTTGTATATATAGTTTCTGGGAAGTGTCTTTATATTTAGAAATTGTCACCATTCTAAGTACCATTCTGTCTTGTTAATTAGGCTGCTGCAGCTTAATTAGCCTGCCACAGAACAATTAATCAATCTAATCACAACTGTTCCCCTGAAAAAGATAATGGGCTGGCTGTTTGTCCTTCATGGTTAGTATTCAGGCTCTGTAAAACCAACTTCTTTTTGCTATTTTGCCTGCCTCATATGATATTGAAAGGTGAGCTCAATTCATGTCTTCTCAATTAGAGATTGTCAGCATCTGAGGCCAGGTAAATGCATTTTTCAGTACCTACCCTCCTTATCTGGAATAGCCCTGGAAAAGAGAGGAATTGGCCCCTTCCTTTTCTTTTAGGGAAGTTCATGACCTGGCCTGTCAAGCCAACATGTTAAGTTTGCTGCAATTATTTCTCAGTTAAGACAGTGGATGTCACTTCATTACTGTATTGCTAATGTTTTACATTGCAACTCCACTTCCACAGAAGTATTTTGCCCAATTGCTTGCTTGTTCATTTATTTATATTCAGACTTTACTATTTTTATAAATAACTCAAGGCGGTGAACACATCTCCTTTCTATTTTCCACACAACGACACTGCAAAGTGGGTTAGGTGCTGAGTGATTGATCAAAGTCATCCAATTAGCTTTCATGCCTAAGGTGGGGCTAGAACTCAAGGTCTTGGTTTCTAGGCCAACAACTTAATCATTACAGCAAACTGGATACAGTGATACCTTGTCTTACAAACTTAATTGGTTCTGGGATGAGGTTCTTAAGGTGAAAAGTTTGTAAGATGAAACAATGTTTCCCATAGGAATCAATGGAAAAGCGATTAATGCGTGCAAGCCCAAAATTCACCCCTTTTGCCAGCCATTTTAGCGCTGCTGGGATTGCCCTGAGGATCCCCTCCATAGGAAACCCCACCTCCAGACTTCTGTGTTTTGGCGATGCTGCAAGGGAATCCCAGCAGGGGAATCCCAGCATCGCAAAAACGAGCGCTTCGCTGGCAACGGAAGTCCAGAGGTGGGGTTTCCCAGCAAAGGGAGCATCATGGGAATCCCAGCAGCACAAAAATGAGTGCTTCACTGGCAACGGAAGTCCGGAGGCAGGGCATCCCAGTGGCAGTGGTGGGTTTGTAAGGTGAAAATAGTTTGTAAGAAGAGGCAAAAAAATCTTAAACCCCGGGTTTGTATCTTGAAAAGTTTGTATGACGAGGGATTTGTAAAATGAGGTATCACTGTATTAGGGTTTTTTTTTAAAACTCAAATATATATTGGGAAGTTACATGTTATTCAAAGCTGGCAGACTGGATTATCTACATGCCCTGTAAATTATAAATAAATACCGTCTGGTTGAGAGAGTAGATTTAACATGCTTAGCAAAATTGCAGTGTCTTGAAAGTGTGACCTTTAAAATCTTTTGAAATTGTTCTACAATATCGGCAATAATTGCATTACAGCATGGAAGAAATGAAAATATTGACTCATTACGAGAAAGCACAACATGTCTTCTAATGCTGTGGTCACTGAAAAGCGTGAAACACATCCTCACTACAATTTCGGCACCTAATAAGGTTTTTCAGATAAATTGACAACTGTGACTAGATCGCTATCTAATTATCATAAAACAGAAGGGCTGAATTTACTGAGCTTTGCAAGATTTGGCCATTTTAAACTGAGGAGTTAGTTACTTTTCTTTGATTCCATCCAAAATTATTTGGCTCAGTTTAAAGACATGAATGTGGGTTTAAATTTAGAGCAATCTAAAGGTTTACACAATTCTTCTTTCATTCTTTTTTTTTAAGGAGAACATTTATGTAACCTTCTCTAAGATTAACTTTCATACAACAATTATGAACTGCCATCTGCTGAAGTTACTAGCACTTTGGGAGTATCAAGTTTTGGCTGTATATATTGTATCGAATTATGCGGAATGTCACCATTTGGTGCCAAGTGTGGATATGATCTTGAAGAAAAGCACTGATTGCTATATAGGGTAACATCTGGAAATATTTCATTTGCGTCATTTTGCAAATGGAGTAATTATTTTAATGGAAAAGGTCACTTCTGACTTTTTGCAGTACTTTGTCCAACTTACATACTGTTCTGCCGGGCTCTCTGGTATGAGCCTCCTGAAAATTCAAGGGTACAAATTTCACACACACACACACACACACACACACATTTGAAAATTCAAAACAATGTCCTTTATCACAAAATTCAAAAGAAACAAAGCACCCTTTTTGTATTGCAAAGAGCACTCGTCCCAAAACAACCTTGTAGGCTGTACAATCAGTCCTTAAGTACTTAGCTAACAGCTGTGAAGGAACGTCACAGCCCTCCTTCTTCCCACAAAGTGAGACACACACACTTTGCTCTGCTTTGGTTTCAAAGGCATGAAAAATCAACAAACAAAGTCCGGAAAACAGCAAGGCACAGTCCTACAGAACTGCGATCAGATAATCTTCCACAATGGCCAAACCAACACGCTGCTATTTGTATCAGCAGCTCTAATTACTAGAGCCCCACCCAAACACAGGTGGCCTCTGTTATCTCCTGTAATATGTCATCAATTGGTCTCTTCTACGCATAACTCTGCGCCTGCGTGGGTCTAAGACTTCCGCATCCGAATCAACCGAAGATAATGGAGACTGGCTTCCTGGGCTCTGTGCCAAGCCCCCCTCTTCCAAGTCACTCCCACCTTCTTCGTCGTCCGAGGAAACTGCACTACCTGACTCTGTCGGCAATAAAACAGGCCTATGACATGTTGATGTTTCCCCTGCATCCACCTCCACATTCCTTGGGGCAGGAGCTGGGCCAGAGCCAACCACAACAAATACAAAATGGGATTATGGTAGGAAAATGTTAATTAATCACCCTGTTCCAGAAGTAGAATTTAGCAACATGTAGAGACCAGGTGCACTAATTGGGAATTACAAAAAGAAATAATAGATGTGAGAAAGACCTGTGAATCTGGTTACACTGAAACACATGATTATGACATATTTTTTAAATCAGGGGTCTCCAACCTTGGCAACTTTAAGACTGGTAGACTTCAACTCCCAGAGTTCCTCAGCCAGCAAAGTCGAAGTCCATAAGTTTTAAAGTTGGAGACCCCTGCTCTAAATAATAAACAAGATCCTGAGAAGATGTTTAAAATCAGAGATGGCTGTGAAAGGAGCTTTTCTGAAGAACCCTGTCAGGCATAAGCAACCAGAGCCACTTATAAATAGCTATTGTAAACATCTTTATTGTCTACCATGTATATTACAAAAAACTCCCCAGACTATTTGCCTCCCTCTGAGAACAACCAGTTAAGGCTTCATGGATCCTGGGAGAAGTCAACCTTATGTCATTTGTGACAGAACAAGAACTCTAAGCTAGAGCCTCGCTTGACCCCACCTTTCAGTCGAGCAGGCAGTTTCCCAACACACTTTGAATACATGGACTCACATTCTGTGGCAAAGATTTATATTCAATTATATAACTGAATCCTGCTCACACCTTTCAACAGAGATCCACCATGTCAAGTACCTTTGAATCAATTCCCTCAAAGGGCTGTGTTTTATGTGAATTTAACTTGCAGGAAGGCAATGAAGCAAAGACAGCCTGCATAGGAAAACAGTTAAGAAAACTGGAAGAAACCATTCTTGGCTTAATTTCAAAAGCCTATGCAAGCCATCATTTGGAATTTCCAGCAGTCTCTTACAGAAAAAGCCATTTGTGGCAGCTGCAATTCTAAAGCTTTCTTTAACCAAGGTGATGGCTGAGCAGAGCACCAACCCCATTGAGATGGTTGAAGTAATTGTTTGCTAATTACAAGCTTGGTCAAGCTAATAATTCTCCCCAAAATCACAGGCCTTCTTGGTCTTAATAAAGACATGTGAACATGCAGCCTTCCTTCAGACCAGCGGGAATCAGCAGCATACAGGTTCCTACAAACACAATGCATTCTTTCTTACAACCAAACAACAGGAAGACCCCTTGAAATTGCCTCTTTCTGTGAAGTGATATACAGCCAAATTGTCCCTGCCTTCTGAAGAAGTCATGAATCACAACAGTGCTTTATTATGGGATAATATAAATTCCCCTTGGTTATTGGGGAGCAAATGACACATGCATGATGATGTCCTCAGAATAGAGACAAAAATAGAGATGCAAGTTCTTAGTAATTAAATTTGGATTATGAGCTTTCCATTGCACCAAATTATACTGTTATCATATCATCCTGGTAATGACAGGAAAATTGTATCAGCGTGACTGTGCTGCTGGCATTGCCAATCAAGCAGAACTCTCTGGGTGGTGAGGCAAGTCACTCTGCTGGCACCCCACCAGTGGTAGGTTCCTACCGGTGCACTAGGGGGTGCTGTTCCGGTAGCGGCCTGCTGATCGTGCAATTTGCGCACAATGGTTCTGGTGCCGTCTTCGCCAGTCCATCGTGTGGCGCTCTCTTTTTTAAATTTTGGGGCTTTTTTTGCTTTCAGCGCATGTGCAGAAGGCAAATCACGTGAGGGGCGTGCACACAAGTGCCCCAACGGTCAGGATGTGCACACAGCGTACCAGTATCCCGTAACAGAATTCCCTACGAAACTAGACTTACAATCCTGGGTCTAGAAAGCTTAGAACTAAGACGCCTTAAACATGATCTAAGTATTGCCCACAAGATCTTATGCTGCAACGTCCTGCCTATCAACGACTACTTCAGCTTCAACCACAACAACACAAGGGCACATAACAGATTCAAGCTCAATATTAACCGCTCCAAACTTGACTGTAAAAAATATGACTTTAGTAATAGAGTTGTTGAAGCGGGAACTCATTACTGGACTCCGTAGTATCATCCCCTAACCCCCAACATTTTACCCTTAGACTGTCCACGGTTGACCTCTCCAGATACCTAAGAGGTCAGTAAAGGGCGAGTACAAGTGCACTAGAGTCCCCTTCCGTCCCCTGTCCTATTGTCTCTCATATATCCCATATATCTTCTCTTCTATCCCTATATCTTTTCTTCTATTCTCTCATTGATATATTTTATTCCTATATTCTCCCTTCTATTTTTTCTCTAATATATTTCCTCGAAGGTGTCCTTTATTACCTTCATTGTGTATTATTGTGTATTGCACAAAATAAATAAATAAATAATAAATAAATAAATAAATAAATAAAGTATCCAGGTAAGAGGGATCCTCCGCTACACCCCACCCCGACATCAGTCATCAGTTGAAAAGTTAGTGGCTACATCTGAGGGAGCAAATCTGTCCTGGATCTAAGGATTACACCCGTCAGCCTCTCCTGGGAATTAGGGCAGCAGCCATAATAATAATAATAATAATAATAATAATAATAATAATAATAATAACAACAACAACAACAACAACAACAACAATTTATTAGATTTGTATGCCGCCCCTCTCCGAAGACTCCGGGTGGCTCACAGCAATAATAAAAACAATGTTATAGTGAAACAAATCTAATATTAAAAAAGCAAGTATATAAAACCCTATCATATTTAAAAACCAAACAACACATACATACCAAACATAAAATATAAAAGCCTGGGGGAAGGTGTCTCAACTCCCCCATGCCTGGCGATAAAGGTGGGTCTTGAGTAGCTTGCGAAAGATAAGGAGGGTGGGGGCAGTTCTAATCTCCAGGGGGAATTGATTCCAGAGATCTGGAGCCACCAAAGAGAAGGCTCTTCCCCTGGGGCCCGCCAAATGACATTGTTTAATCGATGGGACCCGGAGAAGGCCAACTCTGTGGGACCTTATCGGTCGCTGAAATTCGTGCGGTAGCAGGCAGTTTCGGAGGTACTCTGGTCCCATGCCATGTAGGGCTTTAGCTTGGAGAACATCTTCAGCAGAGCTAGTATGAGGCATCATTGAGCTACCTGATCCAGAAACATGCAGAGAATCAACCTACAAATCACAATGTCGGGGTTCTCCAAGTAACACCCCCAGCAAAATTAAAACTCCAAAGCAGGCAAGTTTGAATTCATTAGAGACGTCTTATCCGCACATCTGGGATAACCCGAATCTGAAAGCTCCAGGTTTCCCCCATCCAAAATAAAGTCATAGTTCCTTCTCCTGCACCCACGTGGGCATCATTTGGTCCAATCAGGTCACTGTCTCAACTGAAGTTGACTCTCAGTAAATGCCTCTCCTGGCTTCCAAGGAAAAATGCAGGAGTGAAATTCAAACATTTCCCCTACCAGCTTGGTGGATGTGACAGGGGAAGGATATTGCAAAATCCCCATTCCCACCCCACGCCTGGGGCCAGCCAGAGGTGATATTTGCCAGTTCTCCAAACTACTCAAAATCTCTGCTACTGGTCCTCCAGAACCTGTCAAAACCTGAATTTCACCCCTGAAAAAATGTTGTTATGACTATACACACTGTCTCCATCAACCATTCCTATTTCCACAGCTTGCCCATCCACTGCTGTGGCAGCCCTCAAGATTCCAATTTAAAGATGGCTCCAGGGCTGACAGCCTGACACACAATTTAATATTGGTTTAGGATCCCATTTAATTACCTGATGTCAAGCCACGGCTCTTTATTCTGGTCACAGTCCAGACACGCATATTACAGAAAGAAGAAAGACATTGCTGGTCCAAATTTCCCTCCAGATTTTGATATTGTGTTTTTTTTTTGGGGGGGGGGGGGGAAGGGTGTATAAAATTTTTCTTTATTTTTCTTTCCACATACAATAAAACAACATGAGCAATAAAAAACACAGAACCAATGCTTAAAATAATAATTAATAATATATATTGTATTTGGTCTGACTGAACCAACCTTTGTTCAGCTCCTATTAAAAGTGCTTGGTTTACACTGTTTTGAAACAATGCTTCTGTTCTACAACCAGCTAACTTTATTCCCGCAAATACTGGGAATGGGGGCTGCTGGTGGTGCCAAAAACCGGGGAAGTGTCCATGTACACATTTCATGATTTTGGATTGCTTGGTTCTTCTTTTTCTTGCACACAAAGAATCGTCAAGGATGAAACCAGGAACAGAAGGATAATGTCTATAAAAGTAGTCTTTGACTTATGACCACAATTTGGACAGGATTTTCCACCATAAGTTGTTGCAGTCATAAATCACATTGACTTGATTTTATGATAATTTTTACAGTAGGCATTAAGCAAATCCAGCATTCCCCGTGATCACCTTTTTTTGCCACAGATTAGCACATTTATTTTTTTTTGCAAATTGTGATCACATGACTGCGGCACCCTGCAACTGGTCATAACTGAAGGTTGGATCATGCCAAATGCCTGAATTGGGAACTTGCTACTGCAGGGGTGGTATGACAGTTGTATCTGTGAGTACAGGGCATAAATCACTTTTTCAGATGCTGCCATAACCTGAGTCTACAGAGAGGGGTGGCATATAAATCCAATAAGTAAGTAAGTAAGTAAGTAAGTAAGTAAGTAAGTAAGTAAGTAAGTAAGTAAGTAAGTAAATAAATAAATAAAATGGCAGTTAAATAAATGGTCATGAGTCAAGGACTATGTGTAGAAAAGAGTTGTAAGCATCTTTAAGCAAATAAAGGATGTACATACTGACTCAGTGCATTCCCAGTTTCTTAAGCCATGGAAAGCTGGTAAAACTTGAACAGACTGCTGTGTTACATAATTTTCCTACTTTACATTAAGCTCAATCATTTTTTTAAAATATAAAAGCATAGCAACTGAATCACAACAGTTTCAAGTACATGTTATTAGGTCAGATAATATACATAGTGCAATGCAATTTTAGATAAAATATTACATTAATGCAGTTTCCTTAGTCCTCTACATTTTAGAGGCGCTGGAACTAACTTTTGCTATTGAATCTGCTGGCTGGAATCTGTGTGTTGCATCCTTGAAGCATCGACTGGAGAAATCTGTTTTAATACACTTAAAGTCCAAGCATTCCTTATTTACTGCATGATATTACTAGCGTACACTATTATTTATTACTATTACAACAGGTTCTAGATTTTATCATATCAGTGATGGATGGGATAACAAGTCTATGCTGCGGTTTGCATCCCAAGGGGAATGTTGCGGTACATTTTGTTAATAGATTTTTAAAATGGTAGACACGCTGCAAAAATTAGAATATTTCTTTCTAAAAAAGCATGAAGGTATAGGCAGAGTTGATTGTCTTTTCTGCTATTAATATTCTTCAGATGATTTTAGGACAACAGTGTTGATTTTTGAAGGCTATTCATAGATGGTTACTAAATCTGCTTACAAATCAAGCAGTCACTATATAGACATAAAGCCCTCCATTTCTCCTGATTGATAATTATCTTCTCCCCCCACCACCACTCCTGTCAAATGAAATATTGTTTTAACAGCTCCATTATATTAGTCACTATCTGATCATACTGAACCCCTTAGGCAACCACTATAAACTGCAAGGAGAAGAAACCCCAACAAAAACAAACGAAGCTCATGAAATCAAGGCACAAATCCCACCCTTTTGAACTTACCTGTTGATATAGGACAGTGATGGTGAGCCTTTTGCTTCTTGCAAGCCAAAAATGGGGAGCATGGAATCATGCTAGCATATGCTGCCACACAATTGCCCCCCCACCCCCGGGTCATTTTTCACCCCCAGGCCTCCCTGGAGTCTCCAGAGTGTGAAAAACAGCCCAACGGGCAAACTAGAACTTCAGAAAAACAGACTTCTGGATTGCCCTTTGAGGCATTTTTCGCAATCCGGAGGGTTCAGGGAATCCTCCTGGAGCCTGGGGAGGGAGAAAATGGACTTCCCCAAGGCCAAAACGCAGCTGGCCAGTGTGTGCATTTGTACTGGAGCTGGCATAGGGCAATGGGTCACATGCCCTTGATTATTACTCCGCGTGCCACCTCTGGCACACATGCCATAGGTTCGCCATCACGAATATAGGACAAAAGGACTATTATGAAAGTCACAGCATTTACAGTGTGCTCATTTTTAGTCACTTATGCTGCATTCTCTCCCTCTATCCTGCCACGGACACCTATGACTAAATCAGATTGTTCGGTTTTTGGCTTTACGCTTTGCCTAAAGGCTTTGCCTGAGGCTTTATTCTGTGAACCGTGTTTAAGCAACCCATGGCTTGATATCACTTTTAAATAGTTATGTGCTTGGTTTTTTACTCCCTAAATAATAGCTATAAGGGGCTAAATTCTGTGTGAATGAAAAGAGAGCTGAACTTTTTCTTCCCTCCTACTCACAGTTTGAACCATTCAAACTGTGCTGAAGCTTTTCATTTCAAGTCAAAAACAAGGGCTGTACTTAAGGTAGGATTGTGCTTAAGGTCATTATATAGGCTGGGTCTGCACAATAGGCTAAATTATAATATGTGTCTTTATTCACAGAACACAACCCGCCTGGCATCTTTTTCCCACTGTTTCTCCATAATATCTTCATTTTATACACAGCCATAAAGACAACACCTTCAACTTGTCTTTAACTATATAAGTATTATTTTCCTCCTGTAAGCCTACAGCATAAAATAGCTACACCCAAGTGTGCTATATTTCACTATGAATTGGCCACCCAGAGTCCTCTGGAGCTGAGTGGCCAATAAATTTAAATAGATACATACATTCATCAGAAGCAAAGTGAACTGACCATTAATTGGTGGGATAAGAGCAATGTTTCCTGGCAGGGTTAAAGGAGGCAGGCACACCATCACTCTGCTAAACAAATAATTCCCTCACCATTGTCAAACTAATCACTAAGGCTGCATTATTATTACTGTTAGTCTTCTCATTGTTCCTATCACCCATCTCCTCCCACTTAGGACTGTATGGCTGTAACTTGTTGCTTGTATCCTTACAATTTATATTAATATTGTTTCCATATTTGTACCTTATGACAATCATTAAGTGTTGTCCCTCATGATTCTTGACACATGTATCTTTTCTTTTATGTGCACTGAGAGCATGTGCACCAAAGACAAATTCCTTGTGTGTCCAATCACACCTGGCCACTAAAGAATTCCATTCCATTCCTCTCCTCTCCTCCAGTCCCTTAGTCAACTTTACCTATCTCTATTCTGCTATTGTCTCCCTAAAGTAGTGGAGACAACAATACTGTGATGATGATCTATCAGGCTCAATAACAGAGGTGCACAGCATCTAGATCAATGGTGTCAAATCTCATAGTTACAGCTGTGTCATAGTGATTCCCCCCTTCGCTAAACTGGGTATGGCCAATGGGGGTCCCAGGTTTGACAGCCCTGATCTAGACCTAGCATGGTTGGCTGAGGAATTCTGAATTGAAGTCCACAAATCTTAAAGTTGCCAAGATTGGCAATCCTTGATCTTAGGCACTTATCAGTACAAAAGTAACCATTTTCAGAGATGTTCCAGAATTACAAGCAAAATATCCTAATATGGTTCAGCATAATTTCATAAATAATACTAAAGAACTAATGTTAGTTCAACTTACATCCTTGGTTGAACAGGATGGCAGAGAATAGGTTTGTGAGAGCAAAGAGATAAGGCTACACTACACACCTTCAAGAGCAGCAGCTGTGAAAGATTGTGAGGAGGCTGAGAAAGGAAAGTTAAGAGGCTGCAGGTGTGTCAGCCAACAACTTATCCATAAACAGCAATTGAGCCCAGCTGAAGAACCTTGGAAATACAGTTTAAATCCTTTGGAAGAGAGATGCTACCTGAATTTAATCATCCTAAATAAGACTATATTTATCCAGGACTAGCATTAAAAATACTCTCATTAGTTCTTGCTTCCTTGATCTTTCCCAGCTGGTGAGATTTGGCAATACCAGAATGACCCTTCCCTTTCCTGGACATTCAAGAATCAGGAATTGATCCTTTTTAGTCCTGATAAAAAAAGACTACCAGAGGGTTGATCCAATGGCTGTCACAATTCTAACAAGAATTGCATAAAATAGCACTAAATGCATCAACCAACAGCCCCATAGGTTCTATTGACTTGGGGTATTTTACTGATTAATCTAAGACTGAAATAACAGAGGCATAGTGGTGCAGTGGTTAGAATGGGAAACCATTTATTTATAGCTGATAAGGAAAACAGAGCTGCCAACCATGAAATTTATTTCAGCATGCAATAATTTGATGAGTCTCTATGTGTGGGTGGGTTGGGTTGAAGCCAAGCTTAAATATTCCGTTCGCCCCACAAATGCCAAGGAACTATTGCTGAAGTCAACCCCTTTGTTAAGTTACAGTCTCTTTCATTTTAGTGAAATAAGACACCTCATAAAGACCTACAGTTTAGAATAAAAGTAAGACAATCTCATTAAAATATGTTACTGGGATAAACATTCTAAATCTTATAGATCAGTGCAACTATGCAACACTGGAGTAGTTCAACCTTCAAAAGTTGCCCTGGATTTCAATGAGCTCCTTGTTAAACAATCTCTCTCATGTGTGAGAGAAGATTACAATGATATTGTCCCCTCTATTTATCTACAAAGAAAATATGCTGCATCTTTTTGGACACAGCTGCTTCTAAATGGTGTTCTCCAAATATGTCTTTGACGACTGCAAATTGTACTTTTCACATTAAATGGAAAACCTTAAAGGAGGAAGGTGGAATGTTCATGTTGAGAAATATAGCAGATGCTTGTACTACGTTGTGAAATACATATACTGCTCAAAAAAAATAAAGGGAAAACTCAAATAACACATCCTAGATCTGAATGAATGAAATATTCTCATTGAATATTTCATTTGCACAACTATTCCATTTGCACAACAGCATGTGAAATTGATTGTCAATCAGTGCTGCTTCCTAAGTGGACAGTTTGATTTCACAGAGGTTTGATTTATTTGAAGTTATATTCTGTTTTTAAGTGTTCCCTTTATTTTTTTTTTAGCAGTGTAGTTCATCATTCCTGCCATATAAGAATCAAACAGCAACAGCAATTTAGGGGCAATAATGCCCTGGGTCATCTTGAGCATAAAAATCCCTAAAACTATAAGTAACTACAAATAACAAATTTCACTTTTCCCACCATCTCTCAGAGTACTTTCATAAAATACCCCCCAAAGTGTCGGAAACTTCACCCAGCTGTCTTCATTGTTAATTAAAGCTAAAAAATGGCAAATCTGAAGTTCTAGTCCCACCTTAGCCATCAGAGCCTCGGTGGTGCAGTGGTTAGAGTGCAGTACTTCAAGATACTTCTGCTAACCACCAGCTGCCAGCAGTTTGGCAGATCGAATCTCAGTAGGCTCAAGGTTGACTCAGCCTTCCATCCTTCCAAGGTGGTAAAATGAAGACCCAGATTGTTTGGGGGATAATATACTTACTCTTTGTAAATCGTTTAGAGAAGCACTGTGAAGCGGTATATAAGTCTAAATGCTATAAAAGCTGGCTGGGTGATCTTGGGCCAGTTGCCCTGTGTCAGCCCAACCCAGCTCAAAAAGTGGTTGTTGTGGGGAAAATAGGAGGAGGAAGGAGCATCAGCTATGTTCACCACCTTGTGTTATTTGTAAAAACAATAAAGGCAGAATATAACTAAAAATAAAAATGAACAATAACATTATGATGTCCGGGTAAAGGATAGCAAGGAGCTCTGCCCACTTGACTTCATACGTCTTCATAAGAAATGGTGACAACCGCAGCTTTTTCAGTAGGCAAGGGAGAAGGTCATGGGACTCAGAAGTTAGGATGAAGTGAGAACTCCAGTCAGTGAGATAATGCTTGCCCTGCAATTCCAGCATTAATGGGCCAAAACATTAATACTGCAGCTGAAGCTAGAATTGAGGTAGAAGTTAATTAACTATACTGCAGAATGCTTGAAAACTGACAAGGTTAGAGAACATGGGGCCTGGCTGCTAGACCCAAGGCCTCTGTAGGCCTAACATCAATGCTCCAGTTCAATAAAGCAATTAAATATTTATTACAGCACTTCCATAAGAGGCATTTGTGCTAGTCCCCTTAATCCAATGCCATCATTTCTCTTTAGCTACTAAATTGATTTACTTCTGGCTCAAATGCCATGCAAGTGAATCGCCCTGAAGCTGATTTTAAAGCTGCCACAGCTGTCTAGAACATGGGCAGTTTTCTCCATGGGACCCTCCCTTCACCCTCCATCTTCACTCTCTTCTCAGGTTCAAAAAGGTCTTATAAAAAGAATGTTGGCTGGACAGCTTTACATCTCCCCCTCGGTGTCAAGTCAGGATAGTTGAATAAGGTATTCTTCTTGGTAATGGACCATGAGCATGAAGGTATAGGATACTACTTTGGTGTTTTCTATCTTTCAGTCTGTGTGGTATTGAGTGTCAATAAACTTTTGCTACGATAATTTGAGCATGTGATCGTTCCTCCTTAATGTTAGTGCTACAATTTCAGGGGCAGCGCTTCGTTTATTACCTGCCCTGAGTACCATTGGGATGGGTGGCATAGAAGTTGAATAAATAAATAAGTAAATAAGTAAGTAAGAAGTAAACAAACAAACAAACAAACCAGCAAACAAACTGCCTTTGTAAGGTTGCTTATATCACTGGTGCTAATTCTTAGAAACTGGTGCTAATTCTTAGAAATCACATAAATATTCTCCAAGACCATCTGTCCCTAACCATATCCTTCAGTTCTTCCAACGATACGCCATTGCCACTGTATCTACATCCATTCATCTTGCTTGAAAAATCAGGATGTGAAAGACACGATGGCAAAGAAACATATTCTGAATATGTTTAGACTCCTCAAAACATTGGAACAAAAAAAGTTAGCTTTGTAAAGATAGGAAGTCAATGAGCTGTTGATTTTGTACTGCCCTACTGCATTATTCTGCTTCTCAGAACTGTAATCCAATCCTAACACCTCTTACAATACTAGACAACACAGTAGAAACCTTCAAATTTCTGGGTTCTATCATATCTCAAGACCTAAAATGGTCACTAACATCAGAAACATCATTAAAAAAGCATAACAAAGATTGTTCTTTCTGCACCAACTCAGGAAGCTCAAACTGCCTGAGGAGCTGCTGATACAATTCTACAGAGAAATCATTGAGTCTGTCATCTGCACCTCTATAACGGTCTGGTTTGGTTCTGCAACCTAACAAGACTGACACAGACTTCAGAGGATAATCAGAACTGCAGAAAAAACAATTACTGCCAACCTGCCTTCCATTGAGGACCTGTATATTGCACAAGTCAAAAAGAGGGCAGTGAAAATATTTACTGATCCCTCACATCCTGGACACAAACTGTTTCAACTGCTACCCTCAAAAGGTCGCTACAGAACACTGCACATCAAGACAACTAAACACAAGAACAGTTTTTTCCCAAACGCCATCACTCTGCTAAACAAATAATTCCCTCAACACTGACAAACTATTTATTAAGTTGCACTACTATGACTGTAACTTGTTGCTTGTATCCTTAAGATTTTTATTAATATTGTTTCCTCATTGCTTATTTGACCCCAATGACAATCAAGTGTTGTACCTCATGATTCTTGACAAATGCATATGCACCAAAGACAAGTTCCTTTTGTGTGCAATCACACTTGGCCAATAAAGAATTCTATTCCCTCACCACTGTCAAACTAATCATTAAGGCTGCATTACTACTACTATTAGTTTTTCCCATCATTCCTATCACCCATCTCCTCCCACTTATGACTGTGACTGTAACTTGTTGCTTCTATCCTTATGATTTATATTAATATTGATTGTCTCCTCATTGCTAATATTTGAACCCTATGACAATCATTGAGTTGCACCTTATGATTCTTGACAAATGTATATTTATTATTATTATTTATTAGATTTGTATGCCGCCCTTCTCTGAAGACTTTTCTTTTTATATACACTGAGAGCATAGGCACCAAAGATAAATTCCTGGTGTGTCCAATCACACTTGGCCAATAAAGAATTCTATTCTATTCTAATCACCCTTGTTGTCTGGGCTGCTATTGAGCAGGAAATGAATGCAATATTGAAACACCAAGCAGAACAAAATGGAGACCAGTTCAATCTTTCAAAACCTGATGTGCTCCACATGTTTAGACTACAGCTATGTTCATCTCCAGCCAGCGTAAGAGAAGCTGTACCTCTTTTCATTTTTTAGGGAACAACATTAGGAAAGAATGGACTAAAAAAAAGTTCAATCCAATCAAAGGAATAGCCTCCAAAGCAACACATGTTTTTACTTAAAACAACAATAACAACCAAAAAAATGCTGGTGTTATGTAAGAGTCCCAGAGATTGACCCGTTCCAAGAAACAATCAAAAGCAGTTTGTTTTCTGAAACTTAGACCTTAAACTAATTACAGATTCCATGTTAAATTCCTCAGCATTAATTGCATATCCTATCTCCCACTATACTGCCTACAGTTATTCACTTTGTAAAGTTTTCAAAGGAATTCAAAAGCTATATTTAAAGAAGCATTAGAAGAAATTGAGGTTAACAATCAAATGGAAACAATGAGTTTTATTGAAGAAAATTGCAGAAATCAAGGGAACTTGTTATGCAAAGTTGGGTACAAAAGTATTTTTATGCATAAGGGCGGGAATGGAGGACATGATAAAAGACAAAGGAGGCAAAGATCTATCAGAGAAAGAAGATACAAAAAGATGAAATATAGAGAAGAACTGTAAGGAAAAGACTCCAAAACTGATATTTACAAACTTGTTTTGAACAAAAGCCAAAAATTCTGGAAACTGAATATGAAAGAAGTTGTAGGAGTTCATGAACTACTGGAAGGTTATTTAAAATCTTACAACTAAAGTGGTGCTTGTAATTTATTATTAGGTATAGAGGACATAGCAGTGACCAAGGAATTGGGGGGGGGGGGGGGGAAATCAGTTTATATTTCAAAACACAAAAGGACAGAGCTAAATAATGCCTAAACGCAATACCACTGTGCTTAGCTTACAAAATGAAACAAACAAAATGTTACAAAGTTATGATATTTATGTAGTTACATACCAAGCACATATAAATTAGATTAAAGTAACCAAAATATTTTTACAATCCTCAAGACATATCACAACTTTTGAGTATGCCTAATGTTTGGAAATTGAAAGTTGAAAATTTTAACACTGCAAGTCCCTTGAACTACAAGACGATCAAATCGGAAAGTCCTAGAGATCAACCCTGACTGCTCTTAGAAGGTCAGATCCTGAAGATGAAACTCAATAGCAATAGCATTTAGACTCATATACTGCTTCATAGTGCTTTTACAGCCCTCTCTAAGTGGTTTTATAGAGTCAGCATATTGTCCCCAACAATCTAGGTCCCCATTTTACCCACCTCGGAAGGATGGAAGGCTGAGTCAACCTTGAGATGGTGGTGAGATTTGAACTGCTAGACTACAACTAGCAATTAGCTGAAGTAGTCTGCAGTGCTGCACTCCAAGCACCAAATTTTGCTACCAAATGAGAAGGAAGGACTCACTGGAGAAGAGCCTAATAATGGGAAAGACTGAGGACAAAAGAAGAAGGGGACGGTAGAGAATGAGGTGGCTGGATGGAGTCACTAAAGCAGTAGGCGTGGGATTAAATGGACTTCGGAGGATGGTAGAGGACAGGAAGACCTGGAGGAATTTGTCCATGGGATTGCAATAGGTGAGACACGACTTTACAACAACAACAACAATAACAACAACAAAATTTCTTACATGCTAGTAAGATAGTGCTGTCAAGATTTTGCAATACAGTACAACAGAAGGGACAGGAATGGAAGCCGTAGCAAGCTAGATGCAGAGGGGACACCCTAGATCAGGGGTTGGCTCTTCTATGACTTGTGGACTTCAATTCCCAGAATTCCTGAACCTATCATGTTAGCTCAGGAATTCTGGGAGTTGAGGTCCACATGTCATAGAAGAGCCAACTTTGCCTACCCCTGCCCCAGATCACATTCCTAATATATGATGAATAATGGAAAAGGTAAGATGTAAAAAGAATAGTTGTTTTTGCTTTCCTGATTTTTATGAAGACTTTTGACTATTACAAAGAACAAATTATAGGTGGCTCTTATAAATATAGGTATAAAAGGTTCCTTCATCTGTCTGTGAAAGAATCTGTAGTACGACCATGAAGCAACAGTTAAAACAAAACTGACTTATGACTTGCTTTCACACCTACTCCTGTTGCAGCATCCCCATGATCACATGATCAAAGTCCAGATGCTTGCCAACTCGCATGTATTTATGGTGGTTAGAATGCCCTGGGCTCATGTGATCACCTTTTGCAGCCTTCTGACAGGCAAAGTAAAGGGGAAACCAGATTCACCAGACAACCACATTACTAACTTAACAACTACAGTTATTAATTTAACAATTGTGACAAGAAACGTTATAAAATGGGTCAAAATTCATTTAACAACGGAACTGCTTAGAAACGGAAATCCTGGGCTCGGTTGTGGTTGTAAGTCAAGGACTACCTGTACTAGTTAGTGTAAAATACTTTTCATCACGGTAAAATTATTGGCAGTCAAGGCACTTGTATCATCTCTCTGTGGGGCCCAGATTTATCCATGCACCTCTAAATACGCTAAATTTGAGGCAGTTCAATCCAAATTTCTAATTATTTTTTAGATTGTACAATGCATTTCTAGTAAGACCATTCATATGGAAGAGAGGCTGATAAATAAAATACAGGCTGGGATTTAATTATTGGGTAAAATTATTTTTCTAAAGTAAGACCCCTCTAACTCTGGTTCATGATTATCAATCTTCCTAAAATAGGGCTTCTGTGACAGATCCCACACAGAAATGGTTCTTTGAAGGGTATTTCTGCCTTTGGGCTACAAGTAGGTTATGTACAGCTCAAATAAAGGATTTTGGATAGAAAATCCCTAAGGGAAGGTCTAAGAACCATTTTCAATCAGTTAAAGGTAAGTACCTTGAGCAATTGGCAGTGTTCTGGTAGCCCAGGGCTTTCATTCTAATGAAATTTGACTTCTCCCTTTTAGCAGTTCTCAAAACAAAATTCAGGACATCTCCTTTGTAGGAAGAATCTGCCTTTTGGCAGGAATGTTGAGTCATTGACACATGTCCTGATATGGTGTGATAAAGTAGGCAGACAAAATTACAAGGGCAAATATCCAAGGGTCAAAATTAGTCAAATCTGAAGAGTGTCAATTCCCATTTTAAATATTGCTATAGGAATCCCCTTTTGCTAATTGAAGTGCAGCTTTCCAATCCTTATCAAAATAAAATTGGCTAGGGATATGCATGCATAGATACAGAGAACAGTTGTACTGACAGGGAAAATGTCCACAATTTACCTTACCTTATATTATGTTTTCTTGAAACTTGGTGGAATGTCAAGAGGACATTTCAGCACTCTCATAAATGAAACAAGCTTTGCTGGAGGAAATTCTGCTTTATCATTCTTTCTTCGAATATGTAAAGGAACCATGTGCATAAAGGAAAAATACTGAGATCTAAAGAGCAGCTCTAGGCATAGTAAGAGGCACAAACGCATACTGTAGTCAAATTCTGACTTTCCTTCAATTGATAACTTGATCTGTTTTGACTGATCTGGATATACACTGCTCAAAAAAATAAAGGGAACACTTAAACAACACAGTATAACTCCAAGTAAATCAAACTTCTGTGAAATCAAACTGTCCACTTAAGAAGCAGCACTGATTGACAGTCAATTTCACATGCTGTTGTGCACATTCAACTTTGTACAGAACATGAGAATCTTTCATTCATTCAGATCTAGGATGTGTTGTTTGAATGTTCCCTTTATTTATTTTTTTGAGCAGTATACATTGTCAGAGAACCAGTGCTAGAGAACACAGGCCAAAGTTTGTCTTAGAAAGTCAAACTATTTTGGTGGTTTTGGGATCCTTGCCTAAGACTTTCAACTGGTTGTTGGTCATCAAAGGATCCACATTTCAAAATAGGGTGGTAGAGCAGAAGCTGGGGAAATGATGGAGTTGGAATTGGAAAAAGTGCATTTTATTCTCTGTCTACCTCAACATTTATTACTTTGGAGAAATTTCAGAAGGCGGGGAGTAACATTCTTTCCATAAGAAACCACCTCGAGTCTCTGTAGGGGAGATGGGTGGGATAAAAATTTAATAAATACAATTTGAAAATGAGAACAGCAGAATCCTGGATTTGTGGTGTTCCATGGCTGGAGGTTTTCAACAAACAATTGGATAATCATTTGCCAGAGATGGTATGAGGATTCCCACCTTGGGGGAAGGGGTTAGATTAGAACAGTGGCTTCCCCAACATTTTGGGTCACAGTTTGGTTCAGTGGAGGGCGGTTTTTCCACAGATTGGAGGGGGGGAGGGTGTGGTTTTGCAGGCTATCTGAATTCTACGTGTGCGCGGATGGGCCTTCACTCACTTCTGCGGCCCATTTCCTGTTGGGACATGGGTTTTATTTGTTTTATTTGAGTTGTGCATTGTCACATGGGTCTCCAGAGAATGGATCGTGTCAATGGAATGCTCAAAGTGTCAAAAACAGACGGTTCAAAATTTGTACTATTGATTAAAAGGGAAATTTGTACTATTGAAAGAAACCCATCTGGATTTCTTTCTTTTTAAAATTGTATTGTAGGAAGTTGGCACCAGAAATGGGTTCCTCCTGGTTCGCAGTGGTTCTATCGAAGCAAACCGCTGGTTACATCATGGAGCCAGTTCTGTTGGTGTTGGTCTATGGATACCACCATCTTTTTTTGAAAAAAAATTTTTTTGGGGGGGGGGGGGGTTTGCTGATTTTTTTTCTGCACATGCGCAGAAGCTGAGTTTCCGACCTTGGGCATGCACTACCATCTTGTTTTTGGCTTAGAATCCACCCCTGGTTAGCACCCACCCATCTCCTAGGAAATTGAGATAGTTTAGGAAATATTAAAATGGCAGAATATTTCCCCTAAAAGGGAGGTAGAAACTCAGGCGCCCGCCCTTTTTGTCAATGGCCTGGGTTAGTCTATTCTACATAACAAATATCTACCTCCATTGGGCAGCGCCTTAGTAGGAATTGCTGGAAGTCTTTTCATTACATCCTCACCCAGCAAGAGTCAACCAAGCCTGGGACTCAAGGGCAATCTACAAAATTACCCCTTCATGGTCCCATGGGACTCTGACAACCAATCAGAATACAAGCTCAAATTCAAAGCCCAATATAGGGTATAAATCTTTCATCTCTCTCTCTCTCTCTCTCTCTCTCTCTCTCTCTCTCTCTCTCTCTCTCTCTCTCTCTCACACACACACACACACAGAAAAGCTTTTTTGGCCTAGGACCTCAAACAATGTGGTCCTGTCCACCCTTAAAAACCATCTTTCCAATCAGCCACCATGTTTCCAATGTTTTCCTCCCCACTTGGAACTGAATCCAGATGGACATTCCTTCTAACAGTATCTTGCAAGGAACAAATCATAAGGCCCCAGGGTGTGCTTCATTTGAAAATAAACCAAATGTGTGGGAGAGTGGAGGGGTTGTTTTGTTTTAATCATATGCTTTTGGATTGTGAAAAAATAGCACTGAGAGACAACATTAACATTTCAATCCTAAATGCAATGAATCAAAAATGAATTCTACTGAATTTAAAAGCAGTTCTTCTCAAATAAATATATTGAGGGATCATATTATCAATGGTGGTGAAAATATAATAATAATAATAATAATAATAATAATAATAATAATAATTGTTCTGTCTGGGTCCCCCCAGACGCCAACACCAACCAAAAAGAGTATCCAGACACACTGGTAAAAAGCAAAGGCAGTTTATATACTGGAAAGCAAACACAGGTAACAAAAACTGTTCTTACAGACAGGAACACAATGAAGCTTCACAGAGGTTTCACGAAGGCCAGGCAATAAAACAGGACTCTTGCTGGCAAAAACAACGCTGGAGATAATAAAACCCACGCCTCCCCCAAGTCTTACAGCCTTCTCGGCCACAAGCCAAGATCAGAGACGCCAAGAATCGAAGCAAGATCACAGGACTCCCAGTTGATAACTCTCCACAAGACTGTAAGGGCGGGCCTGCCTTTTCAACCCTGCTGAGGAGAACCACACCCAAACCCAGCTGTTGCCAATTCAGGGATGGAAATATCTTTCTAATTGGCCCCTTCTTTGAGCTGCAGGTCTCTGCCTCATGTCTATTATAGCCTGTGCGTCTTCATCCAATGAATCCAGGCTACTAGCTGGGGAGAGCCCCCCCCCCGGGGGGTCTCAGGCTGCTCTCCCTCCTCTTCTTTCTGACGTTCCTCTCCCCCGTCTGCCTGGTCCTCCCCCTCCTGGTCACTGTCCTCCTCCTCTGGGCATGGATCCGGCAGAGCTCCAGCCGGTCCCTGAGGAGCCTCAGGCTGAATCACAACAAATAATAATAATAATAATAATAATAATAATAATAATAATAACAACAACAACAACAACAACAACAATAATAATACAGTATAACTATTTCTCCCCAGAATGACTTGGGACAAGCGTAGCTAAACTTTCACATACTATATGAATTCCAGAACAGAAATATTTATGAGATTTGCTCCCATGTTTAACCCAGATTTCCAGGAAAATATGCTTCCTTTTTAGTCAATTAAAAAAAATACCACTGGAAAATATGCTAACCCTTTTCCTACATTTGACATAGAAATATATATTTTCATCAAACGGAAAGTAACATTCTCCAGTGACAAGTTTCCCCCCCATGAGTTCTCAATACCAAACTGGTAATTTGCGTTGAATGATATTATAGCCTCATGGTGATCCCTCCAAGTACAGTAATACCTCATGATACAAACTTAATTGGTGCAAGGAGGAGGTTCGTAAGACGAAAGGTTTGTAAGACGAAACACTGTTTCCCATAGGAAACAATGTAAAGTCAATTAATCCGTGCAACCAAAAAACCCCCCGCAAAAAAACGGCTTTCGGCGACTGCTGGGAAGCCGCGCGGCTGTTTTAAAAGGTGACAGCAGGCCTGGGGGGCTTGCCAGCACCCCTCCGAACCCGGGTTCGGGGTTCGGGGGGGTGCTGGGAAGCCCCCCAGGCCAGCTGCGACCTTTTAAAACAGCCGCGCCGCTTCCCAGCTGTCTCCTAAAGCCGAACGCTAAAGCCGAACTTCCGCGTTCGGCTTCAGGAGACAGCTGGGAAGCGGCGCGGCTGTTTTAAAAGGTCGCAGCCGGCCTGGGGGGCTTCCCAGCACCCACCGAACCCCGAACCCGGGTTCGGGGGGTGCTGGCAAGCCCCCCAGGCCGGCTGCGACCTTTTAAAACAGCCGCGCCGCTTCCCAGCTGTCTCCTGAAGCCGAACGCTAAAGCCGAACTTCTGCGTTCGGCTTCGGGAGACAGCTGGGAAGCGGCGCGGCTGTTTTGAAAGGTGACAGCCGGGCTGGGGGGCTTCCCAGCTACCTCCCGAACCGAACCCGGGGTTCAGAAAAATGTTGCCTCTTCTTACAAACTTTGTTCGAGTTACGAACTGGCGTTCGGGAGGCTTCTGGGAAGCCCCGCCGCCCGGCTGTCACCTTTTAAAACAGCCGCGCAGCTTCCCAGCAGTCTGAACCCCGGGTTCGTATCACGAGTTGTTCGTAAGACGAGGGGTTCGTATCTTGAGGTACCACTGTACCTGAATAATAAAGAAAATGGCTCCTTTATTAATTCACTTTTAAAATACTTTATTGCTTTTAAGCTGAGGAAAGCTTTGGAAGTCCTAAATGAGAAGTCATTGCGTTCGACACAACCTAGACATAGCTCATAAAATCATCTGCTACAACGTCCTTCCTGTCAACGACTACTTCAGCTTCAACCACAACAATAAATGAGCACACAATAGATACAAACTCAAAGTAAATTTGACTGTAGAAAAAATTCGACTTCAGCAACCAAGTAGTTAATGCCTGGAATTCACTACCTGACTGTAGTTTTTCTTTTAAAGAACCAAAGTATGACCTGATCAAACTAATATAAATGAGATTGCCAACTTCCTGGAGCAGTTTGTTTGATTCAATATATATAGTCTGCCTTAGGGCCAGACTATATTCGAGACCACCTTCTACCACATAGCTCCCAGCAACCAGTAAAGGCCCACAGAGTTCTTCTTCTTTGGGTCCCGTCAGCTAAACAGTGTTGGCTGGCAGATCTGCAGGGGAGAGCCTTCTCTGTGGCTGCTCCAACTCTATGGAACCATTTACCTCCTGAGCCTGGACTACCCTTAACCCTATTGGCCTTCCAGAAAGCAGTAAAGACCTGGCTTTTTTGGCAGGCCTGGGGCCGTTGATCTCATGGTGGTAACCGTTGAGATCTGGCCATAAATGGTATGCATAGATTTAACTGTTGTATTTAAATTGTTTTTAAACTGTTTTTAGAGGTTTTAATATTATTTGGATGTTTTATATTTTTGGTTGTGAGCCGTCTAGAGTCCCTAGGGAGTTGGGTGACATAAAAATTGAACAGCTAGATAGATATTGTAGATTTATTATTTTATTTATTTATTATTTAGATTTGTATGCCGCCCCTCTCCACAGACTCGGGGCAGCTCACAGCAAGACACAACAATTCATAACAAATCCAAAAAACTTTAAAATATTTAAAAAAGAACCCCATTTTTCTAACAAACAAACACACAAACATACCATCCATAAATTGTACATGCCCGGGGGAGGTGTTTCAGTTCCCCCATGCCTGATGACAAAGGTGGGTTTTAAGGAGTTTACGGAAGGCAGGGAGAGTCGGGGCAGTTCTAATCTCTGGGGGGAGTTGGTTCCAGAGAGTTGGGGCCGCCACAGAGAAGGCTCTTCCCCTGGGGCCCGCCAACCGACAGATGATAGATAGATAGATAGATAGATAGATACATTAGATAGATACATTAGATAGATACATTAGATAGATACATTAGACAGATAGATAGATAGATAGATAGATAGATAGATAGATAGATAGATAGATAGATAGATAGATAGATAGATTCCACACAGAGAACAGGCATTCCTTGAGAATGTCATATGTCTTATGTGCTTGAATATGAACTTCAGATTTTAATATACTGTATTCACGTCCATGTGTTTTGAATCTGTCTTAAAAGTTTTAAATGAATCCAGTGAATAGAAAGATTAAATATTTTATGCTTCTCAAGTTGCATGGAAAACTAAGAAAATATAATAAAAGTGAAAGCAAACAGATTTGGATGTTAGATGTTTGCTGTGAATTTAATTATATCCTCGGCACTTAATATGTGCTGCCAAATAATCAAATAAAATGTAACAGGCCAAGAATCTGTTTTGTTTTAACAGCATACTAACTGATTTCGGCTTTCCCCCCCCCTCCAGCTCTCCAGATGCCAACAACTGCTAGAGAAATGTGTTGGCAATACTGAAGAACTATTTAAGGTATTGGGAAAATAAGTGCAACAGAAGCACTATGTTAAGAGCGAACAGAAAATAAGGGCAAAATATCTGTACATTAAAAGCCAATTCCAAAAAAATGGTTCAAAGAAGATTTTTTTGGGGTGGGTGGGAAGTCTCCGGAGAGGGGCGGCAGACAAATCCAATAAATAGATACAGTGATGTCTTTTAACACTGCAAGACTAGAGTGATTGGAAATCCACTGCCTATGGCTCATTTTAGTTTGTAGTTAGCTGAATTCTTAGAGAGTGGGGGAATCACAATTTTCTCCAAAAAAAAAAAAAAGTGATCAAACCTTACCAAAATATTTAGTAGAAGAATGTGGAGAAGAAAATATAAGAGAGAAAAAAAATGCTATTTAACTCCAGTGGCGCTAGGAGGAACCAAAAAAAGGAAATAATAGATTCACTTCAAATATGTAACAATGAATACAGTCATTATAGACTTTTAAGAGCAGAACTATTAATAGCAGGATAAAGTCTTAGCAGATCATAGGAAAACCACAGAAACTGAATAAAGGAGCAAGAAGATTGCAATATTAGCAATAATTTATATATGAATTGCACTTTTTTAAATCCCAAGGAAGACCAACAGGCCTATAGTTACTTATGGTTACTTATTTTGTATGAAGAGTAGAAATTATGGCCCTGCATATGGATCTAAAATTATCTGGAATGACTGTTTTGCACCTTGGGAACCTCTTTTGCAGGAAATACTCAATTTATTAAAATTACTTCTAAAGCTGTAGCATCTTTTCAATTTTTGCAAAAGTCTGAAAAAGACGCAACTGCTTTAATGTGAATCGGAGAGGCATTGTGCCCATGGTGGTCAGGGTCCAGCCAAAGCTGTTCTGAATCACATCTGACTCATCCACAATCTTAGAAAGTAATAACAACATTGTCACAAGCTGACACACTGCTAACCTCAGCCATATTGCAGGAAATTATCTTTAAGAAAAATCAGTTTCGTAAAGGTAAACAATTCCATTATAATTCGTGTAGAACTCAAAAGTATAGTTCTTTGACATCTGTTACCAGCTGCAATGACTTGCTTATAAACAAATAATTTTATTTTTAAAAATGTTTTAGCAATCAGGATCCCTGATTTTGTATCCTTGTTGGCAAGTGATAATTAAACCTGCCATGAATATAACTGAAAATTGAAAATCAGATGTATTACAGTCAGAGGTGGGCTGCTAAGGTGGAACAATGACGTGTGCTCGCCCCTGTGGCTATGAGTGCTAGCGGAGTCCAGCGCAATTCTGCTACTGCACTTCTGCAGGTAGCGGAATCACGCTCAGAGACACAGGCGCGCCTGTGTTTTGGTGTGGTTTTTTTGCTTCCTTGCATGCAGAAAAAACTGTGCCGAAACACGGGTGTAACTGCACAGGTGCAGTAGCAGAATTGCGCTGGACTCCGCTAGCACTCAGAGCCATGGTTTGATTACAGGCATGCATAGGGTTTTACAATAAAGCTTGTATATGTTAAATCTGAATTCTTTTATGGAGACACATCACTAAATTTAGAGAGCAAAGATCAAACTCCTAATACAATGCTAACTTATTGTCATTGTTTATCCACAACAAAGTAGCAACTTTTATATCATTAATAAAGAACTAACAAACCAAAGAATATTTCTTTTGAGAAATGCAATTTCTTAATACTCAGGATGTATAAGTTGGTCATTGTGGCTTTTCAAGTTCTGAAATGAGTCTCCGATCAGAAGAAATTTTCCCGTGTGAAAGATAATATGTTTCCCTTAATTTCTGATATACAGTATTTCAAACACAGAGAAGTAGATGGAAGCAAAGGTGGCTGAGGAATTCTGGGAGTTGAAGTCCATAAGTCCTAAAGTTTCCAAAGTTGGAGACCCCTGTTCTAGTTCATGGCTAGCTGTGTTTGTGGCTGCCAAGCAGAAATGATTAGGGAAGATATTCTTTTATTTGAAATGTAAGTTATTTTAAATAACTGCAATCAACTAAAAGATAAATTAACTGCCACTGCCAGATCTACACACAAATTGTCTCTAGATTTTCCAAGGAGAAATCATGGTTTGCAGGCCTTTCCTTATCACCCTGTTGATTTACATTAATTCAGAAGTATTCTTAAACTTCTGGTTGTATGTTAATCTTCCCTGGCAGAGAAACACAGGGATGATGATGGTGATGACGATGATTGATGAATGATTCTTTTAAAAGCAAACTAAGTTGGAATCATAGATAGAAGACATGGTTTAAATAGTTACTATTGTGTCTTTTGGGAGAGGAACTTCTGGTCTTCCAAATGTGCTGAAAGACAATTTCCAGAACCCTGCTGTAGGGCCTATTCTACTTGGGACTGCTGGGAATGGTACTTCGCTTAACATCTGCCTGATTCTTTTATGAATGTATTTAAGAGTAAAATATGGGCTTAGAAATTAGACTTTAATCAGTAGAAATACAAACAGACTTCCTATAATGAGCAAACAAAAGGAAATGCTCCCCTCACTCCCACAACGATTGCCTGGATGACATACTGCCATTTCGTATCAGTTCTACTTTTGTCTGGCAAAGGGAAGCATAGGTTAAGATGTCCACCCACTTCTAATGATTCACAAGGCTAGAACTTGGACCATATAAAATAACAGAGCTAACAATATGATCCTTTCATGTACACACAAAGCCATAAAGTCTCACATCTCTCCTAAGCAATTGTTTACACAATGTTCCCGGCTCGTTTTCGATCTCATTTCAATTATTTCAGAATATGCCAACTGCTTTAGGAAATTTGTTTCTACACGGCACGCTTGACATCTGGTTGAATGGAAATGCTTGCATTTCATTCTCTTCTTTCCAAACACATGGAAGAATGTGACCCAACATTCTTCCGACAAGAAAAATATAAAACACTCGAGAACCACCATCAATTTCTCCTTCTATATTAGAGAATGAAGGACAGCCATCTGAGCAAACTATGCAAGTGCCATAGATCTTTATAAGAGAGGATAAGCTCCTAATAATAATAATAATTGTTATATCCTTGCTCGATTACTGTCCTCTGGACACAACAATAATAATAAAGATCTCAAGAGCCACCCTGAGACAGAAAAGGCACATCACAACATTAGACAATTTCCCTGCTAAGAGGAACTCTGTAATATACAGAGTTATTCAAGAAGAATGAGCCGAATTCATGATGCCATATTTTATTAAGGAAGAGTAATACGAAACTCCAGCCAAGTCACAAGTATTCTACTCACAATCAACTTTTATTTCCTGTCTTATAAGTGTTCAATGTGGCCACCACCTGCAGCATGGGCAACATCAATGTGACAAGAGAATTTCTCCCTCCTCCACTGAGTTGGTCGCTGTTGTTATTCCATGTTTAAGATCATCAAGGTTAGTAGGTAGCAGCAGAACATAAACATGATCTTTTACTTATCCCCACAAGAAAAAATCACACACAGTTAGGTCTTTGGATCTCGCAGGCCAAGCACAAAGAGCAAGGTCTTTCCCCCACCCACCCAAATGCAAAACGCCTTTTCCTGAGGACTCGCCATTTTGAAGGTAAACAAACAACTGAACGTTGCCAGAAGAACAACACAACTACATCGCTCCTGTGGGAGCCACTGAAAACTTAGATAACTCCTCTTTCAAATGGTCACTGACTCATTACATGACATTGCATGAGAACTGAAGGGATGCGCCATGAAATTGGTTCATTCATTTTGAATAACCCTCTACTGTTGGAGAAGATACAGTATATTTCTTCCTGATGGTTATATCCAGGACATGATGGAGTCATTATGACATTATAAACTATTCAAGCTCACTGTAGAGAATCTGAGGACAGAGTCCAAAGAGGAATCAGTTTAAGTCCGTCTGTGGCTCCAAAGAAACTCTAGGCTGCTTCCTCTTTTGATTCCATCCCTAGGTTCTGCCACTCTTTTTCACACACACCAACAAATACCCTTCTTCTTGAGGTACATACAGATGAACGATAGAGGCAGAAGAGATGTTGAAAGAATTTCCAGAGACAATGATACTTTAGACCAGGGGTAGGCAAAGTTGGCTCTCCTATGACATGTGGACTTCAACTCCCAGAATTCCCTAGCTAGCATGATTATCTCAGGAATTCTGGGAGTTGAAGTGCACAAGTCATAGAAGAGCCAACTTTGCCTACCCCACCCCTGCATTTTAGACAGTACAATGAGGGGATGGAGACCATGGGTAGTTTCTTTGGTTCTCCAGTTGAGGATTAAGGCAAAAAAGAGAAAACAGAACTTTGGAAGTAAAACAACTGGTTATGCAAAGCTGCAAAAACTGAACTGGATCTACTGCAGGTGCCATTTGTGTCCTTTTGCATAGTGTATGAGCCAGTTGTGTTGTTGTTGTTGTTGTTGGTGGTGTGTGTGTGTGTAAAAGGTGTTTTTTCAGCTCTTTGTGACTTGGCCATGCCCACCTGGTGACCTGACCACCAAGCCATGCCCATCCAGTCACATGGCCACCAAGCCAAACCCACCTGGAGCCACACTCACCAGTCTGCAAGCCCCACCCACAAAATAAGCCACATCCACAGAACCAGTAGGGAAAAATTTTCACATTTCACCCCTGCCTTCAATCGTATATGGATATAAAGAGCTACCCACCAGTGCTAAGCAACCTGCAATGGTGTGCTGTTCTTTGTGAAAACTACTGCAAAGTGTTAAATATGGCACTACTGCAATTCTCACAGGGCTCTGGTTCAGTAAGTTGCATTTTTGGACAAAGAAAAAGAAAGCCTCTGCCCATTCACAGCGGGATGCCAAAGAACAACATCTATTTCAGAAGCTTGTTCTTCCAGATGTTGATCCTCCTCCTCCTGGTTTGGCCAGGCCCAGTCTGCCATGAAACACAGCTGGTCCCACTAAATTGGCTCCAAAATTACATATACATGTTGCTTTCTCAGAATTGAGCCCAATGAAACATAGCTAATAAACGTCCTATGTATTTTTATAGCAACAGCATTCATATGTTTTATGGTGTTGTGGCTTCACTCTCAGTTCTTTCCATGAAAGATGAAAAACAAAGTTTATATTCACATCCAGTAAGACACTAGCCTAGCTGTTTGCATAAAATAGAAGCTTTCTAGGGTAACAGAAAGCTACTTTTAGACATCCCTATAGAATTCAAAGTAACAATTAAAATCAGAAAAGCAAAATCCTAATTGTTTACATACAGAAAAGACAGGGATCTTGTACATTTTAAAACAGTACTGAAGTTCCAGAATTCCTTATCACTCTAGACCAGGGTTCCCCAAACTTGGCAACTTTAAGACTTGTGGACTTCAACCAGGAAACCTAAGTTCAAATTCTCATTCAGTGACAGAGCTGGGAACCAGTAAAAAGATTGCAAATGCAAGTAGATAAATAGGTACCACTTTGGTTGAAAGGTAGCACTGTTCTGTGCATCTCAGTATATAGTCATGCCAGCCACATGACCATGAAAGCATCTTTGGACAACATTGGCTCCCTCAGCTAAGAAATGGAGATATCGCCATCATTTAAAGTCAGACACAACTGGACAGGGGAAACATTTACTTTTGCATGTACTAAAACTGATTTATACTTGAGGCTATGCACTTGTGAGAAATATCTAACTAAATGCTTCTCTGAGTGACAGAATTATGTATATTATCTTTGTAGAAAAACAGATGGTGTGTCCCTGAAAGCCTTCTTTCATGTCAAAACATATTTTTGTTCAGCAATTCTGACTATTGTAACCCGCTGCACATAATTTCATCAGGATTATCAGTCACTGTTTGCTCCTCTGAGGTCTTGTCAACTCATGTTGATGTCATTAGTGATAGTACTTAACCACTTTGTCTTCTGTCAATACCATGTTACATATTACGAATGACAAAACTGTGAAGAGTGTTTCTAATCTCATGGCCATGAGACATTATTTAAGGAAGATCAACTTGAGGGCAGCCATTAGAGAACAGACGTTTTCTTGTGAAGCTTACTTGCTGCCTAAAATTATCATCATTAGCATTCTCAAGTTGGAATACCTCGCTAGAACACCAAATGATTAATGTGCCAACAATGTCGTCTTTAAAACTTAATTTGATATATTTTAGAACATGAATCATGACACGTTTTTTGCAAGAGCAAATTAATCTCAGCCAGTGGGTAACAGATGGCAAACTTAACTGCTAGGAATTGAAATGTTGTCCCATAGATCAGAAGCAAACACCTGGTATCTTCCAGATGTTTATGCTACATACTTTGCAGCTCCATGCTCTTTGCATAGGGTGGGTGGGAATTGTTTGGAGCCGATGGGAATTAAAACCAAAACAGCTGGAGAGCACCAGACTGTGTATTTTTTATTCTGGTCTCAGGTTTGCCAGATTAAAATAAAAATATCTTGTCTTGAGTGAACTGACAGGCCAGTGAATAAAACCATAGCAGCCTACCAACTTTCAGATTCAGAAAAAGTGAATGGTAAAAGTTTTTAATTAAACCCAAGAGTCCTTTCAAATTTACAAGGTAAACAGACTAGGAAACTGAGTCCATAGGAAGACTAACTTTATTGAAATAGGTTACAATGATAGAATCATGCAAATCTCACTGTGTAAATTGTAAAATAATTGAAAATAGCCCTACCAATGCAAATTCTAAACCAGTGGATTCACTGTCCTTATGCTGAAAGATCTATGCCCAGGAATTAATTATGCATATCAGATTGCAGCAGCTCTGCAGCTGTGCAGAGGTTTTAGACTAATTAGGCAGATTGGAGATGCAGCTGAAACTAAAGGTGGTTTAGGGCAACTCCATAGAGTTAACTATTATTTTTATTAATGTAATCCTGCATTATAATTTATAATAATTGGACCAAGATAATATAATATAAAGGAATGGAAGTTAAAACTGGTGGAATGTGACCTTCTTGGTTCTCCTTGACCTCTCAGTGGTTTTTGATATATTAACCATGGCATGCATGCGTTCAATATGTGTGTGTGTGTGTGTGTGTGTGTGTGTGTGTATATATATATATATATATATATATATATATATATGTATATATATGTATATTATGTATGTGCATGTGTGTCTATCTGTCTGTCTGTCTGTCTGTCTGTCTGTCTATCAAATTATGAATATAATTTATTAACTTAATAAACCTTTATTTTTATTTTTATTATTTTTACAAATAACTCAAGGTGGCAAACATATCCAGCACAATTTCCCGCATTTGCCCAGGTTCGCCTGGTGCATCAGTTGTGGCCCTATCTTCCCCAGGCCTATATAATTTATGTATGGTGTGTTGTGTGCATGTTTTTAAATTATGGGTTTTTAACTTTAACTTTATTAGATTTGTATTGTACATTGTTTCTATCACTGCTGTGAGCCGCCCCGAGTCTACGGAGAGGGGCGGCATACAAATTTAATAAATAAATAAATAAATTTCATCTTCCTGTTTTCCCTACAAGAACCCCGAGAGATGAGTTGGACTGGGAGACTGACTGACTCAAGAACACCCAACTGGCTTTCATTGTTAAGGCTGGGCTTGAACTCTCAAGTTTCCTGGTTTCTAGTCTGTGCCTCCACCACTAGACAATGGCGGCAGTGGTGGTCTGTAAATAATTTTGCTACCAGTTTGTGTGCATGCGCAACACTTCTGTGTATGCGCAGAAGCGTCCCAGGGAGGTGGGCGGAGCCTCCCGCTGCCAGCGGTTCTAACAACCAATCCGAACTGGGAGCAACCCACCACTGCCTTCTGGATTGTTTCCAAGAGACTGGAATAGTGGCAGTGATCTGCAGTACCGTACTTCTTTTCCTGAGTGGGTAGCTCTCATTAGTGTTATGGGAGGAACAGAGCACCTACTTTGTGGAATGCTTCAAGATCTCTTTAACTCCACCTTTTTTCAATATCTGTACAAATTCACTGGGGCATGTCATTTATTGGCATAGAAATTTATAGTTCTTATTCCTGTCCTTCATATTTTATACAGCAAAGCTTTTGCCCAAACCTGGGGCTGTTTACGGTTTCCAAATATATAAAGCTTTTAAAGACAGGAATAAAGCTTGGATTCTTCTCCTGGCTTATAAAGGGCATATCAACCCATGATTTCTATTTGGACATCATGTTCAATCACTAGGAGAAGGAATCACACTTCTAGCTTAGCATTAATGTGATTTTATGGACTTTATTCCAGACTCTGTAGGATCAATCTTTTTATTCCAAATGTGAATCTCACTAGGGTCAAGTATGTATATTATTATTATTACAGTATTATTTATTAGATTTTTATGCCACCCTTCTCCGAAGACTCGGGGTGGCTCACAGGATATATATATTAACCCTATCAACATTTAGTATCAAAATACTTTGGTAATATTTATGTTTAAGAATCTTTTTAAAAGCAATCTCGTATCCTGTTAATTATTGTCTGAAAAGTGAATTACGCAAACGAATTATCATGAAGCAAAGCTCCAAGAGATCAAAGATAGATTAAGGACAATACCGTAGTAAATTTGAAAATTATCTAATCTACCATACTTTGTTTACTATCTGATCTCTAGCACCAATTAGAGCAAGTTTGGTATAATGATTAAGATGCTGAGTTAGAAATCAGATGGTAAATTCTAATCCCACTTTAGGCATTAAAGCTGCCTGGATAATTTGGGTCCAGGCCCTCTCAGCCCAACCCAACTCACAGGCTTGTTGTTCTGGAGGAGGAAGGGGTACTGAATTGAATTTATTAGATTTATAAGAGTATTATGAAGGTTCGCCTCCTCAAATTACTTATAAAGTAATAAAGGTGCAACAAACCTCAATCAAATAAATTAAATGAATAAACAAATAAATACATACTGGTATTTATTTCTTGACTTACAGCTATTTCTTGACTTACAGACAGGAATGGAGGGAGGGAGGGAGGGAGAGAAAGGCTCGGATATTCGGACCAGAATATCTCCGGGACCGCCTTCTGCCACACGAATCCCAGCCACCAGTTAGGTCCCACAGAGTTGGCCTTCTCCAGGACCCGTCAATGAAACAATGTCATCTGGCGGGACCTGGGGGAATAGCCTTCTCTGTGGTGGCCCCAAACCTCTGGAATCAACTCCCCCCAGAGATTAGGACTGCCCTCACCCTCCTTGCCTTTCACAAACTCCTCAAAACCCACCTCTGTCGTCAGGCATGGGGAAATTGATTCCCCTGGGCAGTTTCCGCTTTTTGTATGGTTTGTATGAGATGTATGATTGTTTTTATATTAATGGTTTTTAAATTGTTTCAATTTTGGATTTGTATTGTTTCTGTTCTTGTGAGCCGCCCCGAGTCTTCGGAGAGGGGCGCCATACAAATCTAATAAATAAATAAATTAACGGAAAACTGTAGGAAACCTTCATATATATATTTTTTGCTAACAAACATTGAAGGAAGAACCAGCTGTTGATAGGAAATACACAATGTTATTTTTGCAGTTCTTGGTGTGAATGTAGATCCAGCCTTGAAAACAGAGAAGGGATGAGCAAACCATTAAAAGGAGGGGGAGGAAAATAAAATATAGTATTATTGTGTAATTGAAACAGAAACCCCGTCTTGATTTTTTTAAAGTATAAGATGAGTCAGAGAGAAACTCTGGCAGCCTTTCAAGATTCTGTTGCCCTTTCTTACATTAGAAGGCATTCCTGAAATCCCTGCTTGACTGTGCCTACAGTATAGCAAAGAGCTAACCCTTGGGAAATAATAGCGGAAAAGCTGGAAAATGAAAGGGGAAAAAAACTTGTCTAAGATCCACCTCTCCGACAAGACACAGAACTGTCTTATCAATATTTTATGGAAACTCAAGAAAAGGATCATGATCGTCCTCAATCCTTACGAGGTCTGCTGAGGCCTCAAGGGTAGCAGTTGACCACCTGTTATTTTCAGCCAACCTCTTGGAACAAAACTGGACCAGCAGCTTCAGCCCCTTTCTTGATACCCATCACTTGGCATTACCTCTCAGTGTCTTCTGCCAACTCACATGGACTGCCTTGCTGCTGCCCATCACTTGTCCCCCAGCAACTCACTCAAATGCTGGAATGCAGCAACAATTGTATTTGTATTTGTATTTATTAGATTTGTATGCCGCCCCTCTCCGAAGACTCGGGGAGGCTAACAACAATATAAAAAGACAATGCAAACAAATCTAATATTAAAAAACAATCTAAAAAACCCCAATTTAAAGAACCACTCATACATACAATACAATGTTGCCTCTTCTTCTTCCTTCCTGTTTTGCCTGCTGTCAGCTTCATCTAATTGCTCTTGGTGCTTCATTGAAGGAGTCACTAAAAAAACAAACCCTTGTAGCTGTGGAAAACCAGAGCACGCCTGACCATTTTAAGAGAAAAAGAGACGCCCTTCTCATCATGACCCTCAACCATACTGGGCAAGTTTTGTCCAGTATCTGTTCTTCTTTTTAGGGAAGGTTGTTGAGAAGTGGTGATGCAACAGCTTCAGAGGATCCTATGTGAAGTGGATTATCTGGACCTTAAGGCACTACTCTTAAGACCTACTCTTAAGTCACTCATGCCTAGGCCAACTCCTGAATTGATTACTGTAATCATTCTACTTGGGGCTGCCCTTGAAGAGCATCCAGAAGCTTCCACTGATGCAAAATGTGGAGGTGCAAGTTGTTATGCACATTTCTCAATCAGAATAAGTTATATCTCTGGTCTGCCAGTTGCACAGCTTGCCAGTTTGTTTCTGAGTTCAAACTACTGGTAATGAGGTATAAAATCCTCTGCACCCTGGAGTCAGGTTAATTGAGAGGGACTCTTCCCCAGGGTTACATTTAGCTGTCTCATCAGGCCCAGGAGAAGAGACGTGTTACAGATCCCATCTATTAAGGAGCATCATCAGACAAGACCCAACAAGAGACCTTTTCTGCTGTGGTACTTGCCCTTTGGAATTCACCATTCTTCTGGAGATTAGCTTGGCCATGCTCCTTCTGGCCCTCCAATAGGCTCTGAAGATATGATCTTGCCATCATGCCTGGGGATCCATTTGTGGTGTACAGCCTGCTAGATTATGGCATTGATTGAGATGCATGGCTTATATTCTCCTGCTGATTATGTTTTACAGTTTTAATTTAGTTTTTAACGGTTTAATCTGTCCCGTGTTTTATTTGTATGATGCTGGTTGTTTTTGTTATCATTTTAATTATTGGAGCTGCCCAGGGCCTCAAATGTGAGATGGGCAGCTATATAGATTGATTGATTGAATGACTGAACAAACAAATGAGTGCATCAAATGAGCCAATCTACTAAAAAGATGGAGCCAGGTTCTCCATTAGATTGGCAGAGAGGAGGTACAGCCAATACAACTGTTTTCAAAAATTTCAAGCCAAAGGTACAACAATCTCTCAGTCTCTTACAAGATATAGAGTACAAAGAGATCGATATTCCCATGAATTCGATAGATCCCCACTGCAACGTCTACCAGCTTGTTAAAAGAGTTTTAAACAGCAAACAAGCTTCTCCACTGCCTTGGCTGGAAACTTCAGCTTTTGTCATTGCGTTCCACTCTACTTGTCTATTTAAATGGGATGTGTGAAGATCTACCAGGAGATTGATAGACCTTTCTCCTGCCAGAATGTCATCTCTCTCTCCCGCACCCTACCCTGTCAAAAATGAGCAAATACTGCACCGATGTAAAATTGTTAGCCAAATTGTTATAGCTTCCAGACCAGGTATCCAATTTCACTCAAAGCTGAGTCAAGAGGGCAATACCTTTACAGCAGGGGTGTCAAGTTCAAGACCCGGGAGCCGGATCTGGCCTGTGGGGTATTAAATCTCGCCCCCCGGGGGGCCTCCAGGAAATATTTATTTATTTATTTATTTATTTATTTATTTATTTATTTATCAGATTTGTATGCCGCCCCTCTCCGCAGACTCGGGGTGGCTCACAGCAATAATGATACAATGTAACAAATCTAATATTTAATTAATTTATAAAACCCCAATTTAGAAACCAATCATACATACTAGCATGCCATACATAAATTTTATAAGCCTAGGGGGAGGGAAAATGTCAATTCCCCCATGCCTGACGACAGAGGTGGGTTTTAAGGAGCTTACGAAAGGCTAGGAGGGTGGGGGCAACTCTGATATCTGGGGGGAGTTGGTTCCAAAGGGTCGGGGCCGCCACAGAGAAGGCTCTTCCCCTGGGTCCCGCCAAGTGACATTGTTTAGTTGACGGGACCCGGAGAAGCCAACTCTGTGGGACATAACTGGTCGCTGGGATTCGTGCGGCAGAAGGCGGTCCCTGAGATATTCTGGTCCGGTGCCATGAAGGGCTTTATAGGTCATAACCAACACTTTGAATTGTGACCGGAAACTGATCAGCAACCAATGCAGACTACGGAGTGTTGGTGTGACATGGGCATATTTAGGAAAGCCCATGATAGCTCTCGCAGCTGCATTCTGCACGATCTGAAGTTTCCGAACACTTTTCAAATAGCAAAGGATCAGTCTGTGGTGCCTCTTCCAGCTAAAATGGAGCTTGAGAGGGCTGTGGGTGGCCTTCCTGAGCTCTGTTTTTGCTGGCAGAATGCTCGTGCCTCCAACATGAGTGACATTGAGCTGGCCATGCTCTCCCTGGCCAGCCCCCCCCCCAAGGTCAAACACAACACTGATGTGGCCCTCAATGAAATCGAGTCAGACGGCTCCTGCTTTCCAGTGTCCAGTGACTACATGGCCAAAACAGACATACAGAATCAATAGGACTTGGCAGTTCCCAGCCTGGCTGTGAATGATGTCTGGTTCATTACCAAAGTGCTCCCAATTGTTCATAGGCCAAACTCTGTGTCGGGAGATGAAGGAAAATACCACGTCCACACCAGAACAACTACTCTGCCTCAAAAGCAGGCTGAAATGGATGTCAGCCCTGATGGGGCAGGAGAGAACAAGGAGCCCTGGTGGCACAATGGTTAAAGTGCAGTATTGCAAGCTAATTCTGCCCACAACCTGAAGTTTGATCTTGACGGAATTCAAGATTGATTTCAGTCTTCCATCATTCTGAGATCAGTAAACTGAAGACTCAGATTGTTGGGGCAATAGGCTGACCTTGTACACTGCCCAAAGAATGCTGTAAAGCACTATGGAATGGTCTGTGACTCTGCTATTGCTATTACTAGCAGGAGATGGTGTCTCCATAAGCAATTAATGGAGCTTCTAAAACGTGAAGGTGATCCCACAGTCTGCTTTGAACACCCACAGTTAATACTCATTTTAGTTTGCATAGGCTGAGGCTCAATCTTTCTTCCTATCTAACATCTCCCCTGTTCTCCAAAGTACCTGATGATAGGACTTAGAAGCAATGGGGAGAAACTAAACAAGGAGAGAAGCAACTTAGAACTAAAGAGAAATTTCCTGACATTTAGAACAATTAATCAGTGTAACAGCTTCCCTCCAGAAGTCGTGGATGGTCCAACACTGGAAGTTTTTAAGATGTTGGATAACCATCTGTCTGAAATAGTGTAGGGTTTCCTGCCTAAGCAGGGGGGTTTGGGTAGAAGACCTCCAAAGTCAATTCTGTTGTTGTTGTTGCTGCTGCTTTATTATTGTTGTTATTATTATTATCTCAGCAAAAGAAATTGTTAAATGTTAATATTACCAGGACAATTATGGTTCACTGCACACCCCTTTATCTCAGGAGATTCATGGGTGTTAAAATAGCATTATGTTTCCCAGAACAGTGAAAAATTTGCAGGTATGTAGTACCTATATATTTGGAAGGAATTCATTGTCTTTCCCCCCCAATGCTATCCTTATTCCGGTAGACCAATTACCTATTCAGGTAGACCAACTTATGATCATTCATTTAATGACCGTTAGAGTTACAATGGCACTGAAAAAAGTGACATATGACCTTTTCTACACTTACAACAGTTGTAGCATCCCCATGGTCATATGATCAAAACTTGTAATCACCATTTGTAATCTTCCCATATGGCTTCCAACAAGCAAAGTCAGTGGGGAAAGCCAGATTTATTTAATGACTGCATCATTCGCTTAACAATTGCAGTGATTTGCTTAACAACTGTGGCAAAAAAATTTGTGAAATAGGGCAAAACTCACTTAACAACTGCCTTATTTAACAATATAAATTTTGGGATCAATTGTGATTATAAGTCAAGGACTATCTGTACTAACTTCCTGAGCAAGAAAAATGGCCTATGATAAGCCATGCTGGACTGGATGGCTGGGCTGGGCTAGGCTAGGCTAAGCTAAGGTAAACTAAACTAAACTAAGATAAATTAAATTAAGTTAAATTAATAAAGCTAAATTATTCTAAAGTAGATTTCTACCAGAATTCTCTCACCATACTCAGGATTAAAAAAACAACAACATCTGGAACAAATACCCACCAGAGAATCGAAAATCAAGGAAATTAAAAAATGGAATATTTTATAAGCCAACCAATTTGGAAGAGTGCCTTTTAATTGAAGAAAGCTTTGCAGCTCTGTCAGCAGAGGTGGGTTTCAGCAGGTTCTGATCAGTTCTGGAGAACCGGTAGCGAAAATTTTGACTAGTTCGTAGAACCAGTGAATACTACCTCTGACTGGGCCTGCCCTTATCTATTCTCAGCTTTCCAAGTCCCAGTTGATCAGGAAGAAATGGGGATTTTACAGTATCCTTCTCCTGCCATGCCAACCAAGCCACGCCCACAGAACTGGTAGTAAATAATTTTGAAGCCCACCACTGTCTCTCATGTAAGGGTGCCAACAGTGATTTTGGCAGATGCCTTAGAGGTACAGATGGTAAAGATCTTTGAGCACCTGGCATCTGCACAGGATGACCTTGAAAACAAAGAAGAATTCACCAGCATCCACTGCAAAGAAAGCAGTAAAATGTTTTCATACATTCCAGTCATAGCTCCTGCTGTTACATTGCCGTGAAGAACCGGTAAATCATTGTTACTTCTTTTTCCGGACTGTGCCATAGCCATAGTTGCTGACACGCAAAATTGTGAATTAAAGAATCCTGCTGTTCTATTACAACTGGTTAATTAAACAACAATAAGGAAATATTTTATTGTTCCAATAAAGTGATCTGGCTATATTATACATGGGCTTCACTGAGCACAATGCTTAACCTCAGCAGTTAAGAATTAAACTCTGTCTTAATAAGCCAAGACTAAGTAATGACTTTGTAGTTAAGGCTGAGGAAGAAAACAATTAACATTATCAAGGCATAATGTATACTCTGTTAAATGGTATTTAGAATAAAGATAATACCATGAATCTCTTGGGATCTTGGAAAGCTAAATAGAAGAAGTCAGTGATGGCAAATCATGTTCATATTATTCCCTACCAATGATGCTGACATATCCCTGAAGTCCCCAAGAATGAAACACAACTTGAAGGCTCCCTCTAATTCTTTGCACACACAGGGTCCTTTGTTTATTTGAAGTTGCGGAATATTTTTACCCACAGGCAGAAAGTTCAGCTTCGTGACAAAAAAAGCTTTCACATTCACCTTGGAGAGGATATGTTTGTGCACTCAGACCTTGTTCCAGTAAAGAAGCAAACTAAAGTGAAGAGAGGGGTAAGAATGAAGACATCCAACTTAGTTTGAAAAATGGAAACTCAGAAATGATTCTGAATCTGAGCTGAGTCAGACATTCTGATTGTACCCAAACAATGCCTAGCTTGAAAACTCTTCATTTGAAAACTCTTCATTGATTTATAATTGTTTACCAATCCATGTTCAGCTTTGTAGCTGAGTAACAAAGACAGGACAGAGAAAAGACAGGACAGCCATCTGTGTGAAATGGTATAGAGGCTCCTGCTTGAGCAGAAGGTTGAATTAGAAGACCTCCAAGGTTCCTTCCAGCTCTATCCATCCATCCATCCATCCATCCATCCATCCATCCATCCATCCATCTATCTATCTATCTATCTATCTATCTCCATCTCATCTATGTATCTATGTATCTATGTATCTATGTATCTATGTATCTATGTATCTATCTATCTATCTATCTATCTATCTATCTATCTCCATCTCATCTATGTATCTATGTATCTATCTATCTATCTATCTATCTATCTATCTATCTATCTATCTATCTATCTCCATCTCATCTATGTATCTATCTATGTATCTATCTATCTATGTATCTATCTATCTATGTATCTATCTATCTATGTATCTATCTATCTATCTATCTATCTATCTATCTATCTATCTATCTATCTATCTATCTATCTCCATCTCATCTATCTATGTATCTATGTATCTATCTATGTATCTATGTATCTATGTATCTATGTATCTATCTATCTATCTATCTATCTATCTATCTATCTATCTATCTATCTCCATCTCATCTATGTATCTATCTATGTATCTATCTATGTATCTATCTATGTATCTATCTATCTATCTATCTATCTATCTATCTATCTATCTATCTATCTATCTCCATCTCATCTATCTATGTATCTATCTATGTATCTATCTATGTATCTATCTATCTATCTATCTATCTATCTATCTATCTATCTATCTATCTATCTATCTATCTATCTCCATCTCATCTATCTATCTATCTATCTATCTATCTCCATCTCATCTATCTATCTATCTATCTATCTATCTATCTATCTATCTATCTATCTATCTATTAGATTGAAATAATCTGGATCTGAAGAATCTCCTTCTTCTATAAAACCTAATCATTGGGTCCTGTTCAAATCTTTCACCAGTCATACTATCAGCCATTGCTAATGATTTTTTATTTTATAGGGTTTTTTAAAAAAAGAAAAGATTTCATTGTGTTTTGCTATGTGAAATATTGTATATTTTTAATAAGCAATTTTGGATATTTTTTTAAATGAAATGATTGAGAACTTGCCCACCTTTAAACAAACAGATTTGCAGCATCCCCGGTTAATTCTGAATAATAGTAGTACTATATAATGATAAGGACATTTTAAACTAACTTTGATGTAATAACAAGGGATTTTGATTTTGAGAACGAATTCAAAAAATAGATAATCAAAAAGACAATCCTATAATTATAATTCTTGTCCATAAATACTAAAAGTGCTCATTGCCTTCAAACATTTCTATGGGGGAAAGGCCAGTTTCAAACTAAAATACCATTTAATTAGTTAACAACAGAAAATCCTTTCCTTTTTTTTTTTTAAAAAGCAATGCAAATTCTAGAAGTAGGTGGATCTATTTGCACTAACAAATGCTGTGTATTCTCACACTTTAATGTCTACAGACCAGCTGGGGTGTGGTATTCCTGGGCTTAAATAGTACAAATGAATAAGTAGGTAAATGTCAACATCAGGTGTTCTGAAACTCATTTAAGAATGTTTGAAAAGGTTTCTTAAATGTATTAATCTTGAAAGTCAAATAACCACTTTAGCCTATGTGTGCAAATTCATCTAACCTTCATTGACCATATTCTGTAGAACACTCTGAAAAGCTTAATTTAAGCTACGCCGGTGCCGTTCTGGAAGAGTTATATGAGGAACAATTATTAAAAGAAATGACCAGAAATAGGTTTGAATAAAAAAGCAATTGAACTATGGCAGTAAACTTCTTTCACTGCTCTTAAATATCTTTTGATTGTGTGTCATCAAGTCATTTTTGATCTGGAATGAACACATAAATAGATTTTCTCCGCAATGATCTACCCTTAACTTGGTTTTTCAAGTCTTCCATGGTAAATATCTTTTACAGTATAGAAAGAAGAGTTTAAATACTGCCCGGAGCTCATAGAGAAAGGACGGTTCTTTGAGAATTCCAGATGAGATTTCCAAGAGAGAGAGAGAGATGTAGCAAAATTATTGACTTTTTGCTGAGACTATGAATCTTTGAGATTAAAAAACTTATTTCACTAACCAAATGATTTAATAGTAGCACTCATTTTGCTGGAACTTGAAACTCCTGGCTTCCTACAGCTCTCATTCATTCATGCATTCATTTCAATCAATCATTTTTTATTACAGACCAGCATTACAAGTAAAATCATTAAAAACAATAATAGTAACAAAAGAATAGAAGACAGGCGCAATAATACATTATGATTGGTGGTGGATTGTCAGTAGGCGGTCAGTCTGTCTAATTTTGCATGCAGCATAACAGAATTTGGACACATTCAAAGTAACTACTTTATACTGATCTGATAACAGTAATTGCATATAAAACAGATCAATATTTCCCAGATATTTTATTAGGTGAGGTGTTATAAATTGAGTCCATAAATTCTTAGACAAGACGCAGTATAGCAGGATGTGAGCTATAGTTTCAATGGGCCCTTGTCCACATGACCCCGGGACACTTGACAAATGTCATAGATACTTGTCAGTTGTCAACTGTCCGAATTTTAACCAAGTGATCATGAGGATATGCAATAGTTGTGTGAAAAATGTTCATGTCACTCCCCCCCACCCCATTGTTGTAACTTTGAACAATCGCTAAATGAAGGATTGTAAATCGGGGATGTAAATTGTAATCATAATTTACAAAGTCGGATGGGCTGTCACAACATGCTAATCCAAAAGAAAAGAGGCCCCTGTAAAATAGGGGACAGTTTCATCTGAGCTTATAGACCTTCATGTTTAGCTTCACTCTACGCAACTAGGCCAGGGGTAGGAAAACTTGACTCTTCTATGACATGTGGACTTCAACTCCTAGAATTCCTGAGCTAGCATGATTGGGTCAGGAGTAGTGGTTCGGCAGCCAAACTTTTGCCGTAAAAGTTCGGGTTTGGTGTCAAACCCGAACCCGAACTTTACCTGAACCTGAACTTCAGGAGTCGAGGAGCGCCGCCGCCCGGCTGTCACTTTCTGAAACAGCCGGCGCGCTTCTCGGTGTTCTCCCGAACGTTGAACCCAGAAGTTTGGTCGGCCGAAATGGGGACTTCAGGAAGGACGTCTCCATGATGTCAAAGCTCCACCCCTGGAATCCCCTATTGGGATTCCCCACCTCTCTTTGTGCTTCCCGACCGGCTGACAGCTCCTCAGCTCTTCTGGGAAGGTGACAGCCGGGTGGCGGCGCTTCTTGGCGTTCTCCCAAACCCAAACCCGAACTTTTGCTGAACTTTCGAGTTTGGCGTACAGAAGAACGCCAAGAAGCGCCCCGGCTGTTTTGGAAGGTGACAGCTGGGCGGTGGTGCTTCTCAGCATTCTCCCGAACTCGAACCTGAACTTTTGCCGAACTTTCGGGAAAGTTCGGGTTCGATATACAGACCTTCACAAAGTTCGGTACGAACCCGAACTTTGCGAGTTCAGTTTGCCCAACACTAGTCAGGAGTTGAAGTCCACAAGTCATAGAAGAGCCAACTTTGCCTACCTCTGAACTAGGCCCTTGATTACAGACTAACTCCTTCTCTGGAGTTACACACCAGTCTTTTTCTGCTGATTTGTTTGGCAAAGCATTTATCTGATACTCAGGGCCTGCCTTCTTCCGTCTAATGAAAAACCACTCAGGTTTCAGTGTCACATTGCTTCAATAAGGGCTGAAAAGGTTGTTTATTTGGCCCTAGCTATTCCAAGCCCTGCGGCTCTATGCCTCTGAATAATTTGCTAAAACATAAGCTGAAGGGTTATGGTCAACAAAATAGTATTTATTTGCCTGGAAATTAATGATATTTGTGAATAACTACTGGTAGCTAGAGACAATCTGCAGATAATGGCACCTTTTCTACTTTTTTTGCCTGGTTTTAGGTAGCTAAATGGTTTTAGAAAAAATGAATGAAGACTTCAGCAATCAGCATGTACACATTTGGCTTCCTCTCATCCGCCTCTGCTCTGAAGAGCAATAAATAACTTGCTGAAGGACAAATCAAACATTACATAGGTATAGAATCTATAGATTATGGCACAAAAGCAAAAAAAAGGTAAAAATAATCCTTGATTTATAACCATTCGTTTAATGACCGTTCGGAGTTGCAATGGCACTGAAAAAAGTGACTTAGAATCAGTTTACAGGCTTATGACAGTTGCAACATCTCCATGGTCATGTGATCCAAATTCAGACGCTTGGCAACTGACATGTTGCTATACTGTCCCAGGGTCATGTGATCCCTTAGAGCTTCGGGTACAGGAGAATTTTCTACATCCTTGTTCTGGGGATCAACAAGGGGAAGAAATTGGAGAGGCTGGGATTGTTTTTAACAAGTTTTGTGGTTTATTAGTTGTGTTTTAACTGAGTGTGTGTAGTGTCTACTGTCTGTCTTGTTAGTTGTACAGTATATGGCTTGCTGTCATGCCCTTTGTTAAAAGGGCATTATAAATAAATAATAATTATTATTATTATTAATCATTATTTTTATTTATTATTATTATTATTATTATTATTATTATTATTATTATTATTATTATTATTATGTCAGTACAACACAGCAAACGAGATCACTATGCTGGATTTCGTATTTCATCACCAGTCGGGCGCTTCCCAAGCACCTAGGACTGCGTGATGTAGCGGCAAATTATGTTTGCCGAACCCAGTAAAGCGGCCTTTTGCAATTGACAGATGGAGATTTTGTCAATTCCAATGGTTTTCAAATGTCCACTGAGATCCTTTGGTACTGCACCCAGCGTGCCAAAGACCACTGGGACCACTTTCACTGGCTTATGCCAGAGTCGTTGCAGCTCGATTTTTAGATCTTTGTATTTCACTAATTTCTCTAGCTGCTTCTCCTCAATCCTGCTGTCTCCTGGGATTGCGATGTCGATGATCCATACTTTCTTTTTCTCCATGATCACAATGTCTGGTGTGTTATGCTTCAGAATTCGGTCAGTCGGAAGTCCCACAGTAGTTTTGCTTGCTCATTTTCGACCACTTTTTATTATTTATAATATTTATATTATTATTATTATTATTATTATTATTATTATTATTATTATTATTATTATTATTATTATTACTTGTAACCTTCCCAGCTGGTTTCCAACAAAGCAAAATCAATGGGGGAAGCCAAATTTGCTTAATGAATGTATGATTCACTTAAGAACTGTA